>NC_085139.1:97452721-97755065 GCF_024139115.2 Armigeres subalbatus | reverse complement strand
TAAATCCGCTACCAGCCCTTCAAGTGGTTGACAAGATCATTGATTGAATAATAATTGTGTCTTCATCGATGTGGCTGTCGTCTGTGTGAAGTGAAATTTTCTCGCAAGATTCTGACTTCGGTTTTGTTGCTATTTTGTAGGGATTGGTAGTGCTTATTATTGAAAATAAATTGGATCTTTTCAAAAACACAATTTTCTACAGGAAAAAGTTGATTCAATTTTTTTTTAAGTATAAAAGATAATCGCTAAGCGACGGTAGAAAATTAAATAACTACAGTAGTGGAATCGTGCGTTGGAAGGGGACACACCAATAAATGTGTTCGCATGGATGGTATCTGGAGCATTTAACAACCTAATATTGACATGACGCTACAATCACCTTTGCACCAAAAGATTTTAAGTAGTTTACGTAGAGCGGTCGTGTCTTGTACACAACTCTTCTGATTTTTTGGATCTTGATTGCTGTAAATCTTTTGAAATAACTACAGCTTTGAAATTCGTTTCTCTCTAAATCATTCGATGCAACTATACCGACATGGATAGGTCTTTTTTAATCAAAATGTAAAATACTATGTGGGTGTATCCAATTCAGGTCACGCTTTGATTCGTAGCGCACGGCTCATTAAAGTTCAGGGGTCATTCATCCTCATGTAAATCCATCTCTGCTGACGGCCCAGATTTCCCTTTCATATGCTGTCATCGACAGATACGTGCTACCCGAGCCGAAACATGTGCATTCACTCGTCATCAGTTTATATTATAAAAAGGAGGCCCATTGAAAGATATCAATAATTAAAGAAGTGGCAGTTTCACTCTTCGGAAACCAGTTCGAAACCCCTTTCCACGTGAGCTCCGTCCGTACGGATGTCAGTAGCACGTTTTTTCAACGCTTTTCTCTCAGAGGATACGAGGGGGCAGTCAGCAGAGCCTAAAGCAGTACTCAGTCAGCCATGATAAAAGCAGATCAGCATCCTTCTGCACTGTAGCGCTACTGAAAGCAACTTTTATTTTATATTGATGGTTGTTAGTTCATATTGCTTGCTACCCGTGTAGACCCAAAGACGCGCGAAACTGACGTTCACTGGCGCCGTCGCCGGTCGTCGGTAGGCACAGCACCTCCACTCTGTCCTGATGACATCCATAGCAATTGGCTCACCCACTGTCATGCGAAAGTACCCCATCGGCGCGCGGTGCAAACCAGTACCAGTTTGTTATGCGGTGCGGGCTGCATGAACCGAGGCACAACACGCGAAAAACTAGGTCAACATGAAGTAATGCTCTCCGGCCGAGTGTGTTTGTGCACTGCACAGCCTCTTGTTTCTTTCTTGAGCTTCCTTTCCGCTACTCTGTCGTACGGCGGTTTTTATTGGCTTCGTAACCACAAAGCCTATTCTGGCAGTGTGGAAAGATTGACATCTACCCGGCACGAAAGAATCGTGTATTTGTATTTTATTAGAAGGGTTTTTTTTCTAGAATTTTTATATTACTGCATACTTTGCATAAGTATGACCTTCGCTTATGTGTTTTCGGGATTTTCAGAGTAACTCTACACCTTTTTTTAATATCTTGTAAAAATATGTACTAAAACTTACAGTTGCAATTTACCTTCTTTAATACTCGAAATCTTGCACCACTGGAGCACCATATAACCCGATCGTATCACATTCTTTGGTTTCCATGCTGCAGTAAATCCCTTTCGTAACTCCACCCTACAGCCTTTAAATCCCAACTACAAAGCACCAGAAAGAAGAACTGCTGAGTGGCCATCGCTAAAGGAAGCTGTCTATTACTATAACCAACCGTCAGGAGATCCCGCACCGGTTCACGCATCACTGCGCACACGGCCGTAGTCATCGTTTAGTGTGCAAGCCTTGGGAATGAACCGTAATTTATTGCCTTTAAACGGAGCGACACGGAATTGCCAGCCCCAGCCAGCAGCAGCGGGCACTTATACGTTACGTGTCCATGCTGGCCCCAGCCAGCCGAGAGGGCCTCAAGCTGAGAAAAGTGATTCATTGCGCGCTAGTTTAGATTTGCCTCCTCCTGCGGTGGTTAATTGTATCGGAGATAGGGAAGGGAGGTTTCTCGAGATGTGAACGGCGAACACTTCCGTTCCTCTCCGACCGCCTGGCCGTCGTTGACGACGACGACGTTCCTCGCCCTCACGTCAACTCGATCAGAATGTGTTATTTCTCCACCACATGAGATAATTGCCATCGTCGTCGTTGGCCGGTCGTACCAATATAACTTGTAGACGGCTGACTGGCTGGGAAGGGAACTTCAATTGCTGTGAACGCAACTTAGCTATCGTAGGTACTGACTTTCCCAGCATGGGAAAACGATTTTAAACTGGTTGCAATCGGAGAATTATTGCAATCGCACTTTGCCGGGTAGTGATTACCGTTAAAGCTAGTTAATTTATTGGATTTAGTTCGGCCGACTTCTGAGGGAAATGGACCTGCTAGGGAAGGATACCTTTCGAAATTGGTAGAAGAATCATTTGTGAATCTAATCTCGAAGTTCTAGCAGTTCTAGAGTTCGTTTGTAGAGTTCTCGACATATTTTTCAGTATTTGTCCAAATAATCACCCTTCTCATATTCCATCATCCGCAAGGACGTATCCAAGACAGATGTTGGCTGTTTACGAATGCCTTGCTCTCGTCCGGAAGGCATTGATTGCTGGCAAATCGTTATTTGTGGGTGACGGACAAAAGTAATGCTTGTGATAATTGTTCAGATCACACAAGAGCTCAGAACTCCGAGTGCAAGCACAAATCTATAGACAACTTGTGATACTTTTTTTAGACAATATTTTAAACCCAACAAATCGTGTGACCTTCCAAAATTCAGATTTGCGTCCCTTGTCGAGCTTGTTCTAGCTACAAAGCTGAAAACGACATCCAGCGAATCAAAGTCGATTACAGTTGCACTTACTCGGAGGCCAGAAGAATCCTACAATATGTGAAAAGTCCCCGCAAGACCACCGACTCAGTTGCCACTGCAAACAAAGTTCCTGCTTTGCTAAAAGAGATGAGAGCTATGTGCTCGAAGCTGGAATCCCTCTGACTCGAAGTCCAAGTTGTACAAGTTGTACAAGTTCCTCCCATAGCCACGATTCGCCAAAAAACGATAATTTTGCCTCTGCAGTTCAATCATCTAAGTCGCTGTCTAAAGTTTCTCCATCTGTCGCTACCACCAGCGACGAATCTCCCACCGTCCGCCCCGCTCCACAGATCTAACAAAATTAGAACGCTAACACCTCACCTCGACAAGTTTTGGGAAATTTCTCGGAAAAATGTTTCAAAAAGGGTCGTTTGGCTGAAAATCATTTGATGGAAAGCCAGTTAGCCGAATGTCACTTGGCCGAATAACACGTTAATTCGAAAATCATTTAGACGAATTGAACGTCCGGTCGAAACGGTTATTAGGTCGAAAACGATTTGGCTGAAAATGTCATTTGGTCGAAATACGGTCGAACTGATACTTTGTTCGAAAAAGCAGTTTGCCCTAACAGATGGTTTTGCCGAATAGGTCATGTGGCCGAAATAGTCGTTTGGCAGAAAGGGTCGTTTGACCAAAAATGTCACTTAACCGAACAGGTCGACATTTTTGGACCAGTTTGGTCGAGCGTGCAGTGTGCATTTCGGCCAAATTACATTTTCAGTCAAATGGCCATTTTTGTTTCACGACCATTTGGCTTTGGTTTGGTATTGGATCTATCAACGAAAACTTCCGAAAAACGGCCTTTCCCGTTGTTTGGCTGAAAGTGTCATTTGACTGAAAGCGACATACGACCGAGAAAGACAAACGGTCAAACTGGTAGCCAACTGGCCAAAAAAGTCGTTTGGAATATGAGATCATTTGACCAAACGGGTCATACGACCGAAAGTGTCTTCTTCTTCTTCTTCTTCTTATTGGCATTACATTCCCCACTTGAACACTGACGCCTCTCAACTTAGTGTTTTGCATTCGTATATCATGAGGCTAACACGATGATACTTTCATGCCCAGGGAAGTTGAGAAAATTTCCAACACAAAAATTTCCTGGACCAGACCGGGAATCGGTCTTCTTCTTCTTCTTCTTCATTGGCATTACATCCCCCACTGGGACATTGCCGCCTCGCAGCTTAGTGTTCACTAAGCACTTCCACAGTTATTAACTGCGATTAACTAACTATCATGAGGCTACGATGATACTTTTATGCCCAGGGTAGTCGAGACAATTTCCAATCCGAAAATTACCTAGACCGGCACCGGGAATCGAACCCAGCCACCCTCAGCATGGTCTTGCTTTGTAGCCGCGCGTCTTACCGCACGGCTAAGGAGGGCCCCTTGGGAATCGGTCATATGGTCATATGATCAAAAAAGTCGACCTGATCGACCAAATGGCCCTTTTTTCGAAACGGCCATGTTGACCAAACGACATTTTCGCCAAAGATGAGGTTTTCATGTACCATTGCAAAGCTTAAAACCTCAGCTTTTAGATAATTTAGTCTGTTTTGCACGTTTAGATTAATATAAAATAATAGAAGAAAAACTAGCATTATATTAACACTTCACTATAAAATGCCGTAAGCCTAATGTCCCCAACTTTCCACTCAGCTGTATATGGGGCAATAAAGTATAGCCCTAGTATCACCTTCATTTTCATTTATTTAGTATACATCTAAACAGATAAACACTGAATCAACATTTGACGCCACAATACACGGTTCGAGGCCGCATCTCTCCATCCTCGAATGCCCTTACGCTCGCCATTTCGTTTTGCACCTGGTCTGCCCACCTCGCTCGCTACGCTCCACGCCTTATCGTACCTGCCGGATCGGAAGCGAACACCAGCACCAGCTTTGCAGGATTGCTGTCCGGCATTCTTGCAACATGCCCTGCCCATCGTACCCTTCCGGCTTTAGCTTCCTTCTGGATACTGGGTTCGCCGTAGGGCTGGACGATATAAAATTATTTTTTTTCTACCAGCATGGCTGCTACTACACTGCGGGCAATTTTCACGGCCAATGATGATTCTTCATGATAAATCTATATTCAACTGGAACTTGGCTTGCTTTTCAACTTTGTAGTCAATTAGCATTTCCACACTTACGCAAATTTCATATTATTGAAAACTTTTCTATATCGAATCGTAGGCATTGCACCATTCGGTGTATATTCGCATTTATACCATTTTAATTTACCGGAAGTAAAAGGATATAGTTTGCTTGATTTTTATTATCTGTTTCCTTTTCAGAAACGGAATTTGACCAATAAACAACAAAATCTTAAATATGCGAATGTCCAGTTGGGAAAATTTATGTGTTTATTGTTTTCTTTGTTTAAAATATTTGGGGAACATGGAACAGAAACATCTGTTTTTAGCCATTCGATTGACCATAGTTCACGAAGTTCAACATAAACATTGTGTTCTTGTACAATACCATTATAAACCTAATTAAAACTACTAAGTTTTATTTAGGTTATGCGTAAGACAAGTCTTAGACCAATATATTTGGCTTTATGACAGTTTTCAAAATTGGTTTTATTAGAGTCCTCAAGATAATCATTAGGCCCCTAATAAGCTCATAAAGCATTTGACTGTGGTTTTATTGAACATTTTATTACGATTTTGAAGATAGTTACAAGTCTTCCAATAAGGCTAATCTCGCGGCATTGAGCACAGCAGCGATAAAGCCGTTAAAAAACTTAAATAAATCTATGAAGTCATGAAATTGTTACTTGGGTAGTGTCCAATCTACGAATTACATCGTAACAATGGTAATGCTGATGCTAATGCTAGAAGGGCCGTTTGGCCGAATGACATTTGGCCGAAACCCTAGCAGCACACATGTTCCACATAGCCTACTGCAACTCAAATATGACCAGATTTAGTTACAATGAAGTTACTGCAACCATTTATGTCCAACTTGTGTTGCTCGGGAAGTTGTTTGGCCGAATATACAGTTTAGCCGAACAGACCATTAGGCCGAATAGAACATTTGGCTGAATATGTCATTTGGCCGAATAGGACATTTGGCCGAATAGTATATTGAGCCGAAAAGGACGCTGTGCACCTCGCCTTCTTGTTCCCGTCGGATCGTTGTCGAGAACCATTTTCACCGGATTACTGTCCGACATTCTGGCTACGTGTCCGGCCCACCGCAGTCTTCCGATTTTCACGGTGTGAACGATGGATGGTTCTCCCAACAGCTCATGCAACTCGTGGTTCATTCGCCTCCTCCACGTACCGTCCGCCATCTGCACCCCACCATAGATGGTACGCAACACTTTCCTTTCGAAAACTACCAGTGCGCGTTGGTCCTCCACGAGCATCGTCCAGGTCTCGTGTCCGTAGAGAACTACCGGTCTTATAAGCGTTTTGTAGATACAGGTAATCTTCGATATAACGTACCCCCGATATAACGTACACTCGATATAACGTCACTCGATATAGCGTACATTTTTCCCCGTTATAACGTACACTTTGAAAAATAATTTTAATTTTGGTAGTTACTGCAAAATAATTTACTTAATCGTTATGATCATTCATGTAGGGATGGCATTATTGTATGGAGTCTAATTTTATCAGCTAGAGGCATTAATTACTGTTTTCCCCACTTTGCACTATCCTCAGAATATTCTCCCGAGGTATTGGATGATATTGAGTTAATGAGGTTTTAGGCATGTCTAGTTGATATTAGTCGAAGTTGTTGTTGTTTGTTGTTGTTGTTTTCAGGTCTAAGTCAGCTAATGTCGAGTGAAGTAATGGTATTGTAGATCCAAGCTTGAAATGTGTACCAGATTATTTTAAAATTAATCCTAGAAAAAATTCCAGGAGAAGCTCCTAAAATATTTTTTGGTGAATTTTGTAGAGAACTCCTGTAGAAAATTCTAAAATAGTTTCAAAAAGAATCTCCGAATTAATTCTTTAAAAAACTGAATAAATTTACGAAACGAATTCGTAAAGTAATTTCTGGAAGAATATTTTAAGGAATGTACAATGGTATTTTTGAAGGAATTCTTAAAAGAATCTCCGAAGGAGTTTCCTGAATATATTTTCAAGCAATTCCTAAAGGAATTTTGGAGGGAGCTCAAAATAGAATTTGCGAAGAAATTCCTAGATTTCTACAGGAATTCCTTGGGAAATTCCTGCAGGAACTCCGGCAATTCCCGGAGGGATTTCTTCAAAACATCATCTCGAAATGAATCCAGTAATTCCTTCAAAAATTCTTTCAGGAATTCTTTCGGTATTTCCCTTAGACATTAGGTCAATACTTTCACATCGTATTCTTTCTTTAATTTCTTTCAAGAAAATCCTAAGACCTCCGGACCCCCTTCGGAAACTCCTTGAGCAACACTTTTAGAAATCATCTCAGGAATTTCTCAAAAAATTCTAGAATAAAAGTGATGAGTGTTTCCGAAAAATTCTTGAAAATGTAGTCTAATGCATTAATTGTTTGAGAATGGCAGGTAAGACTCGTCTCGTAGGTTTTCCCAGTACTTTAGCAACTGCAGTAGAGCAGGGCATGATTAGACTCCACCGCCCTATAAGACCGCATCCAACCACTCACAATAGTCCTCCAACCCAACACCAGAAGGCCAGAAGTATCTTCGTTAATTCTCCTAAAATCATGCGGTCACTATTCCAAAGTATTTTAAAACGTACGGATGTTACAAAGTTACCAAAGTTGGAAGTTGAAGAGTAGAGAGAAAGTACTTGGGACAAGAGAAGGCGTTGAGGACAACCCCATGGTCTTTACGTTGAAAACCCCAGCAAGAACCACCGTAATTCCCTGGTTCCGTATTCGGCCCAATCCGGCATTGTTTCCGCTGATAGTCGATCGCCCTTCTTATTGGTCGAGTTGTAACGAAGCAAGAAGCGAGGAAGATCTCCAAGCCACCCAGCGATACCACCAGTAAGCTCCTCCTCCTCCTCCTTTAAACTCCTCCTCAATGTTTCTTCGAAAAGAATGAATTTTAAGAATTACTTCAGAATCTACCGAATGAGTTCCTTTGGAATTCAAAACTTCTTCCTGGAATTCTTTAGGAAATTCTTCGAATCATTCATTTAGAAATATATTCAAGATTTCCTTTTAAACATTATCCGGAAAAACCTTCCGAAACTCCTTTTGAAAGATCTACGGAAAATATTTTGGTAATTCTTTCGGATATTCCTTCAAAAATTCCTTTGGAGATTCGTTCTGGAATTCCTTTACAAATTCCTTCGGAAAGTTATTAAGGTTTTGAAAATACGCTTAAGAATTTCTTCGGAAGTTGCTTTAGATTTTTTTAGGAATTCATTTAAGAGTTCCTTCAGGAATTCCACCGGAAATCCCTATGGAAATACCTTAGGAAATTTCTTCAGAAATTCATGTTACCGTCGAACTTAATTTCTAAACTAAAAAAAAAGACGTTAATTTTTTTTTTAAATCGGGATTTCCTAAAAAGTCCTCCAGAAATTCGTTTAGAACTTTCTCCAGCATATATTTCAGATCCTTCTGCAGGAAATTACTTTGCATATTCCTTAGTTTTATTCAGCAACTCTTTTAGAAATTTCTTCGGAAATTCCTCTGGAATTTTCTTCAGAGTTTCCAGAATTTCTTTAAACATTTCTCAGGAAATTCCTTTAGATTGTTTTTCGGTAATACTAGCGGAAAATGCTTCGGAGAATTCTTTTGATTTTTTAGGCATTCCTTTGAGAAATAGTTTGGAAATGCCGTTTGGAATTTCTTGGCATATCCTTTAAAATTCCATCAAAAATTCCTTCAAACATTTCGTTGAAAATTCCTTCAAGGAAGTATTAAAATTTCTGGAAGAATACATCCAACAAAATATCGGATAGAATTCATGTATTTTGTATGATTTAGTTGAAGAAAAGAATTCCTAAAGGAATCTCTGAAAAAAAATATCAAAGGAATTTCCGATTAAAAAATCATACATAAAATTACGCAGACTTTTATTCAGGAACTTCTCTAGAAAATCCATCGGAAATTTTGAATAAAATTGATAAAAATTACCGTGACATCAGCTTTTTTTCAGAATGTCGTTGGCGTATATAATTAAATATTTATGAAAATATTCAATTTAGCGAGTCACGTGCCCCATCGTGTCCTAGTTTAAATCCACTAAAGATCGCGGATACTCAATATATAAAACAAACGGTGCAACGAAAAACAAGCAAGCCCTTTCCAGTGCCTCTTAGCCTATTTCCTGTACTTGATATAGAAATCAAATGACGAATACAATTCTTCGGGTCATTTTTCTTAGCAACGAACAAGTTTGTAGGAATTGTTGACAAGAAAAGCTGTTTCACACTGCTAGCTGCGCATTATATAAAAAAATAAAATTCGCCCATAAAGTACATGATAGTACAAAATTTATGTAGTGTAAAATAAGGATGATTACTCATGCTTCGATATAACGTACAATTCGATATAACGTACAAACTTGAAATCGAAATGTACGTTATATCGAAGTTTACCTGTAGTCAGTTTGGTACGGCGGCGAGCTCTATTCGATCGGAGTGTCTTGCGGAGTCCAAAGTACGTACGATTTCCAGCCACTATGCATCTCCGAATTCCTCTGCTGATATCGTTATCGGCGGTCACCAGTGAGCCCAAATATAGAAACTCGTGGTGGGTGGCTTACATCGGCCTCTCTTGAGCCTCTTCCTATCATGTACTTCGTCTTCAACGTGATAATGACTAGTCCAATCCGTTTAGCTTCGCTTTTCAGTCTGATGTACACCCAAGAAACAAACCTGACAATTATTGTATAAAATCTGGGCATATACAATTCTGTAAGCTTTTTATACAAATATTGTAATAAAATAATACAAATCTGTATTATTTTAATACAATATTTGTATAAAAAGCTTACAGAATTGTATATGCCCAATTATTATACAGTTTCTGTAAGGTTCTTATGCAGAACTGTATTAAAATCTGCCATCCCCTGGTTGGGTGTAGGCTTCCTCCATCCTCTCAAAGTTACGTGCCATGATATCAATGTCGTCGGCGAAACCAAATAACTGGACGGACTTCGTGAAAATCGTACCACTCGTGTCAATCCCTGCCCTTCGTATTACTCCCTCCAAAACGATGTTGAATAGCAGACATGAAAGACCATCACTTTGCCGTAACCCTCTACGCGTTTCGAAGGGACTCGAGAATGCCCCTGAAACTCGAACTACGCACATCACTCGATCCATCGTCGCCTTGATCAACCGTATCAGTTTATCTGGAAATCCGTTTTCGTGCATTAGATGCCATATCTGGTCCCGATCGATTGTATCATATGCGGCTTTGAAGTCGATAAATAGATGATGTGAGGGCACGTTGTATTCGCGTATGGCGAACACCTGGTCTGTGGTAGAGCGTTCACCCATAATTCCCGCCTGGTTCTGCCCCACGAATTTTCTTGCAATTGGTGTTAGTCGGCGGCATAAAATTTGGGAGAGTACCTTGTAGGCGCCGTTCAGCAATGTGATTGCGCGGTAGTTGCTACAATCCAGCTTATTGCCCTTTTTGTAGATGGGATACACGACACCTTCCATCCACTCCTGCCGCAGAACCTCATCCTCCCAAACCTTGGTAATCACCCAATGCAGCGCTCTAGCCAGTGCCTCACCACCGTGTTTAAATAGCTCTCCTGGTAGTTGGTCAACTCCAGGGTCTTTGTTGTTTTCCAGCCGGCCGATCTTCTCCTGGATTTCCTGGAGATTCGGAGCCGGAAGTCGCATGTCCTGCGCGCGTACTTCTAGGTTCATTACCATGCCGCCACCGTTGTCTACCATATCGCCATTCAGGTGCTCTTCGTAGTGCTGCCGCCACCTTTGGATCACCTTACGCTCGTTCGTAAGAAGGTTCCCGTTTATGTCCTTACACATATCGGGCTGTGGCACGTGACCCTTACGTGAACGATTCAACTTCTCATAGAACTTTCGTGCGTTATTAGCGCGGTACAGTTCCTCCGTCTCTTCACGGTCTCGATCTTCCTGCTGGCGCTTTTTCCTCCGGAAAATCGAGTTTTGTCTGTTCCGCGCCCGTTTGTATCGTGCCTCGTTCGCCCTCGTGCGGTGTTGCAGCAATCTCGCCCATGCTGCATTCTTCTCCTCAACTAACTGCTCACATTCGCCGTCATACCAGTCGTTTCTCTGATCCGGAGGCACCGTGCCTAGTGCAGCGGTTGCGGTGCTACCAATGGCGGATCGAATATCTCTCCAGCCATCTTCAAGAGATGCTGCGCCTAGCTGCTCTTCCGTTGGGAGTGCCACTTCCAGCTGCTGCGCGTAGTCTTGGGCTAGTCTACCGTCTTGTAATCGCCCAATGTTTAACCGCGGCGGACGACTCCGACGCGTGTTGTACACCGTCGAGAGTTTTGAGCGCAGGCATACTGCAACGAGGTAGTGGTCAGATTCAATATTCGCACTGCGGTAAGTGCGTACGCTCGTGATGTCGGAGAAGAATTTATTGTTAGAACGTGGTCGATTTGGTTTTCCGTTTCTTGGTTAGGTGAACTCCATTTGGCCTTGTGGATATTTTTGCGGGGAAGAAGGTGCTTCGGATTACCACTCCGCGGTAGGCTACGAAGTTTATGCATCGTTGGCCGTTGTCATTCGATACGGTGTGCAGACTATCCGGTCCGATTACCGGTCTATACATTTCCTCCCTTCTTACCTGTACGTTCATGTCACCGATGACGATTTTGACGTGCCGCAGTGGGCATCCATCGTATGTCTGCTCCAGATGTGCGTAGAACGCTTCTTTCTCGTCGTCGGGTCTCCCTTCTTGTGGGCAGTGCACGTTGATGATGCTATAGTTGAAGAAACGGCCTTTAATCCTCAGCTTGCACATCCTTGCGTTGATTGGCTGCCACCCAATCACGCGTTGGCGCATCTTACCCAGCACTATGAAGCCGGTTCCCAGCTCGTTGGTGGTGCCACAGCTTTGGTAGAAGGTAGCCGCTCGATGCCCGCTTTTCCACACTTTCTGTTCTGTCCAGCAAATCTCCTGCAGCGCCACGACGTCGAAGTTGCTGCCCCAATGACACAAAACAAACGCAAACACCACCATGGCCACGAACGTTCGAACCAGCAGTTAATCGTGTCGTTATCGAGTGCAATTTCTGTTGCCAGAGATGAAACTTACAACTGTGTTGGTGCGAATGCTCCGATAAAGTATAATGGCAATAAACATCATCAAGTCGGCTCTAAACTTAAAAGCGCGTACTTTGTTCGTCGATTAGTTTTCGTGTTCAACACGTTCCACTTTGCAAGCTTTGAAAAGCTTTGCTCGTTGCGTTAGCGTTATCGATATTGCCGTAGCGAGGATTCTAACCCATCGAGCGAACGTAATTTATATTATAGCATGGTAGCTGCTCAATGCTCGTAGTCCCGATTATATGGGAAAAAATGGAAAACTGCCTAAACCATTTTCCTTGTCAGCTGCGAACGCATTAATCAATCTTGATGAAATTAAATAGCATGTAATTAGAAGAGTGGCTCTGCGGAATGCAACTTGTTGCGATAAAATCAGTTAAGTCTAAGTACATGAAAATCGTGTGAGTTTTTGAGGTTGAAAAAGTGACCATACAGACACACAAACATACACACACACATACATACACACACAGACATCACCTCGATTCATCAAACTGAGTCGAATGGTATAAGAAACTTTACTATCAGATGTTCCTGTAAAAAGTTCGTTTTCAGAGTGAAATGATAGCCTTTCGGTACAACTTTGTTGTACGAGAAAGGCAAAAAAGAATTTTGAAATTTTATTTTAATCTACTCTAAGACATGCATTAAGGATTTTATTATTGACCATTATAAAAAAAAATCCCAATTCTGAACAACTGAATATAACAAACAATAGTCAAAGTACTCTGCCTAAAGCTGGTTTTGGGAATTAGAAGGCTAAAAAAATAGTTTTAGGAAAAATGTTAAAAGACAAATGTGAAAAGAGCAATAGGGTGGGATTATTGATTTCCCGTGCCAAATCCCTTTTTCATGAATTTAAGTGGGAAAAATGTGCGGATAAGAATAACAAGAATATCAACAAGGAAAGAACATTAATAAAATGTAATTTTAATTTGGCGCATGAGTATTCTAATGTAGTATGTCAAATCTAATCAATTCACAGTCCCTTTTGATCGAAATTGATTTATATGACACTAAAAGTAGCATCACACCTCGGGAATCTTGTCCATTGGTTTTGTTCCCATGTGCTCACAAAAAAGCGGGACTCATGCAATTTCGTCGCGAAAAGTAAAAAAAAATCATGGTCGATTTTCAGTCTGGTTTGTAAACCTGTAGTAAAGCTGTAGCTCGGATTCTCGTAGAACTCCGCCGGAATGTATTTTAAATCGGGACGAATTACTAATTTTTCATAACGGAATCCCATAAATCTAGTCCCCACACACATGATAGTGAAATTTGCAGACAAGCTCCTGATTTATAAACTTGCCTAAAAGTTCCTTTCCCTCGGTTTGAAACTGCTTTAAACTCGATTGATCGATAAATGGACAACGGCATAGATAGTATTCTTTTAAAAGCAACACTAATAACATTAATATCCAAGAGCGTAGCCAAGGGGGCTGCACCCCGCCCCCCCCCCTTTCCCTAAATTGTGGAAAAATTGAACGGGTACTGAAATGAATTCCTCAAACATGTGCACTTTACGATCCAATCATATACAGAATAGGTGGTTGAAATTCAAAAGATTCCCAAAATCTATTAGGACATCCAGGATCCATAATATATGAAAGTTCAAAACAACTCCAAACATTTTGTTAAGAAAATTATTTTGAGCTTTTTAGTGGAATGTCTTCACTTGTCATAAGACGAGTTCGTACAATCCCATTGAATTCCACCACTCAATTGTATCTTGACAGATACGTATTTCGACCTCAACAGTAAGGCCGTCTTCAGTGTCAGTAAGGCCGTCTTGACTCGACGAGTCGAGTCAAGTACGCGACACTGAAGACGGCATTACTGTTGAGTTAGAAATACGTATCTGTCAAGATACAATTAAGTGGTGGAATTCAATGGGATTGTACAAACTAGTCTTATGACAAGTGAACTCGAAACATTTCGAGCTCAAAATTCTCCTTGAAATCCTTCTAGAAGCTCCCTTGGGAACTTCTGAATTCCTCCGGAAAGTTATCCACAAATTCCTCTGAAAATCGTTCGAAAATCCTTCTCATGTAATTGTAATTCCTCCTTATCTAGAAACCCCCCACTATTTTTATAGGAAATTCACGAGGAAATTCATTGAAGATTTCTTTTCTTCTCTCCAAGATTTACTTCTAGATATTTCTTCGGCTATTCTCTCTTCAGGAAGAATCCGGCATTTCCTTCAGGCATGCATTCGAGAGTTCCGTCAAGAATACATACGGAATTTCTTCCCAAAATTCTACCAGAAGTTTCTTCAAACATTTTCGACGGAAATCCTCCGATTTAGCACCATAATTTCACTTGTAAATCTATAAGGGGTTACTTCCTGGAAATTTTCCGGGAATACCTCCAAACATTCAATAGCGAAATCATCTAGCATTCCAATCTGGAATTATTTTCGCAATTACTTCAGAATATCCTTCAAGAAATCCTCTAGAAATATCTTCATGAATTTCTCCTGGAATTCGTCCAAGTATTTCCCCAGAAATTCTTACATATATTTTCTCAGGAGTTTCTTCAGGTACTTCTCCAGGAATTCCTTCAGGAATTTCTCCGGGAGATTTTCCGCGGAAGTGTACTAGAATTCCTTCCGGACTTCACTTGGAATTTAGAGGAATTTAGAAATTTCTTCGGAACAATCCGCAGGGATTTTCTTCAGCAATTCATCTGGGAATACTTTCAGGATTTCATCTGGGAATTTCTGCATTAATTCCTCGGTATTTTACTGGGAATTCCTTCAGATACTTTTTCGGAAATTCCTTTAGGAACTTCTCTAAGAATTATTTCAGGACTTCCATGTAGGAATTCCTCCGGAAGTGCTTGTGGCAGTTCCTTCGGGAGTTCTTCCAGGAGTTTTTCCAAGAAATTCTCCGGTAATACCTCCAGGAACTTTACTGGGAATTCCTGGACGATATTTGGCAGGAATTTCCAGAAGTTCCTCGGAGAATTTCTCTGGGAGTTCTCACGGGAATTCCTCCAGGAGGTTCTTTTAAGAATTCTTCCAGGAGTTCCTCCTGGAGTTCTGACAGAAGTTCTTTTGGGAGTTCATCCAGGAGTTCTTACGAAGTTTCTCAAAAATTTCCTCCGGAAATTCTTCCTATAGTTCTTCAAGAAATTCCTCCAGAAGATCCACCGGAGTTCCTCCGAGAATTCCTTTGATAATTTCTCCGGAAATTCCTATAGAAAATCCCCAGGAGTTCCTCCGGAAATTACTCTGGGAGTTCCTTTTCAGAAAAACACCCGGAGAAACTGCCGGAGTAACTTCTGGAGAGATTCTTGTAGAAACTGCTGGTGGATCTCCTGGAGGAATTCTGAAGGAACTTCCGGATGAGCTCCCGTAAGAACTCCCGGAGGAATTTCTCGAGGAACTCCTAGAAGAATTCTTAGAGGACCTCCTGAATGAGCTCCCAGAGAAACTATCGGAAGAACTTCGGGAGGAATTTCCAGCTTAATTTCTGAAGAAAGCCTAAATGATTTCCTTAAAAAGCCTGAATAATTTCCTGGAATAGCTTCTGGTGGAACTCCCGGAGGAATTCTCGGAGAATCTCCCGGCTGAATTGCTGATGGAATTCCCGGAGGAACTCTCGAAGGAATTTTCTGGAAGAATTTCTGAAGAAACTCCCTGGAGAATTTTCAAAGGAACCCTACCAGAAGCATTCTCGGAAACAAGAGAATTCATCTTATAGACAAATCTCGTCTAGCTGAAACCTTTGTTGGGGTTTGTAGCTGGACCATCATCATCATCAGAGGACCTCCCGGAGAATTCCCTGAGGAGCTCGCAGAGAAATTCTCGGAGGAGCTTCTGGTGTAAAATCTATATAAATTCCTGAAGAAGCCTAAATAAATTCCAATTCTGCCGAAATTCCCGGAAGAATTTTCAGAGGAACTGCCGATAGAACTACCGGAATAATTCTCGAAGGAAATCCTAGAGAAATTCTTGGTGGAAATGCCGGTGGAACTCCTGGAAGAATTCCAGGAGGAATTTTCGGAGAAACTCCTGGAGGATCTTGAAGTTTCCACCGGAATTCTTTTAGGATTTCATTGCGAATTAATCTAGGAATTCCTCCGAAAATTCCGTTGTTGATTTCATTTTCGGTATAATTTCTGTATAAATTTCCGGTGGAATTCCTGGAGAAATTCTTTGAAATTTTCACAAGAAATTATTCGAAACAATTCACGGAAAATTTTATGGAATTTACACAAGAAATTCAAAGATTTTTCGTGAAATTCTCAGGAATGTTTACTGGCAATTCTGCGGAATTTTCGGAATATTCTTATTCTTAAAAATTATGGGAAGCAGCACGAAACTATTTGAATTATTGCAGGAATTCTGCTGAGCTTATAAAGAAGTTCGTGAAGATTTTCTTGGAGTAAATAATGGTGGAATTTTCGAAGCGATTCCCGGCAAAATTTATGGTGGAATTCCCGAAGACACTGCCGAAGAAGTTGCTGGAGGCATTCCTAAAGAATCCCTGATGGAATTTCGGATAGAATGCCAGGAGCAATTGTCGAAGGAATTCCTGGTGAAAGCTTGCATATTGATGTTTGTGCCTATTTTATAATAAATATTATTTCAGAGAGGATTTGTTTAGAAATTCAGATGTATGGTTCTAGTTTTCTTAAACTTATGAAAGAATGCAGAATTTTAAAATAATTGTTATAGCCGATTTTATATTCTTTCTGAATACTAAGTTCGTTAATATTTTTCTCACTTTATTTAAAAATATCTGAAGAGCAATAAATCACACATTTTTAAATCCATTATTGTTTCAATCATTATTGTTTCGATTTGGTTTGGATTTGGTTTCATGTGTTAATATTCTTGTGTTTTTATAAAACTACTATAAAACTACGATTGAGAAGACCAAAAAAGTTGCCCCCCATCTCGAAATCCTGGCTGCGCCCATGATAATATCTCACACTTTTTTATGGGTTTCGTCCACTTTCTTTTGAAAGATGACAAATTGAGATTTTTTTTGGTTACGACGGGACAGTACAATAAGGTCTAAAAACGTTAAATATGGTACGTATGGTCAGCCTAATGTATTCTGTAAATTTTCCAGAGAAATCGTGCAGGTATTTCTTAGAGAATTATTTAAGACAGTGGCGCCGGGAGTGGGTGGGACAGGTAGGACATGTCCTACGCATGAATTTTCCTGGGTGGGACAGTCAAAGCATTGTCCTACCCATGATTGTGGTAAGAACATATGAAGTCATTGGATGGCAAGAATTTGTGTGTTAGCAGAAGTTTGCTTTGGATCGCTAAATCCTGGAGGTAATATGAAATCCTAGCAGTTAGAAATAATTGATTGAAATCATTGATTTTTTTACATTTCTGTGGCCGGTGACTTCTTCTAGAAGCTTGTAAATATATTCGATAATCGATAATGGAAAAGCAATTTTTTTCCTAAAAATTGAGGAAATTTTATCAAATTATATAAATATTCAGGCCGCAAGAACTTTTCAAGTTCTGATTATTTTTAGAATTGATTATATTGCAAGCATAACTTTTCCATTTTGAAATGGATTTCATATCAACATGGTACAGTTATGCTTTCAGCGGCAGTATAGGTAAAATTTGCATCAATTTCTCAATACCAGAACTGTTGCCCAAATCGGAGACATAGCCATGGTCTAGCGGCTATAGTTTCTGTCTATGTCAGGAGATCATGAGTTCGATCACTCACAGACTCGCCCTTTCCTATTCTGTATGCCTTAGTTCTTTCTGTGTTTCACGTTCTACCAAAACGATTTTTTCCGTTACAGCTTTCACACTAACAGTTCCAAAACCTCCCGTGGCACCGATGGGAGGACGTTCTCTGCTCCTTTATTAAGTATAGGTGTCCCAACTAACAATTCTTTTCCCTCTACCGTTCACAAGAACGGGGTCAAGACAGTTCTCGACTGCTGAAGAATGCCTTGCTTCCAGTGATCAGTTCAAAATTATCATTTGTGTTAACGGATGTAAGTGACACAATAGTCTTTTTAACGCCTGTGAAGCGCTAAATGCTACTGTTATCGGAATTTCCAATTTGTCCTACCCACGACGAGGAACGTGGATGCGCTTCTGATTTAAGATATTTAAAAAATGTCAGAAGTTTATTCCCAAGGAATTTTTGTGAACATCCGAAGAATTCTGAACAGTAGTACAACCCAGTTTTAAATCTGGAATTGCTTGCTAGAAAAACCCACACAATGTCGCAATTGCAGTCTATCCATTTTCATTGCATCCGGAATTGAAAGCTTCTGGAAAATTATTCCAAGGAATTCCTTAAGACCTTTCCAACAAATTGCTAAACAAATTAAAGACGATAAAATGTAATAAAAATTTCATAATATTTTAAACTGCCTGACATTATTTTAAAATTGATTTATCGCTTGGCTGATTAACCCCTCCCCTAGTGACCCACCGTTTCCAGAAGTCTGGCGCCGCCAGTGGTCTACACTAAAATCTATTACAAAAAGCTATAAGAAGTCAACTGGAAGCTTTGACCATTTCTAAATGTTTCACAAACATAGCGCAAGATTGCAAAAAATACATGTTTTACAAATAAGTCCATGGCCAGAACAGCAATCCGTCGCAGAATGCAGCTCTAATAAAAACATCTTCACAGTGAGAAATCGTTCTCTAGGTCATCTTTGTTGTTGATTCTCTTGTAAACGGTCGATGGCGTAAACAACTTTGCTGTTCTGTGCGTTTGGTACCTACAACAGAGTGTTTCTCCAAATTTCATTCGGAATCTTCGCTCCGGAGTCGCCTGCCCGGAGGCAAAAAGTCGAAAACAGACCCGATAAAACAACACAAACCTCATTTATCGCCTTCTCAGAGCTGTTCGAGCTCACTTGACCGCGCTGCTTATTGCCACTAGCAAGAGCACGGTACGTTTATTTATTCTACTCGGCTGGGTTCACGATAACCGTGCTGGTGTGATTCGTGGACATATCTAAATCCTAATCTATCAAATCACTGGAAATATAAATAATTTCATTTTAAAAAAATACAATTTCACGAATTGTGAATATTGATTTAAAATATTTATAAATTTCAATAAATATATTTATCAGAAGTTTAGTCAAGATCTTCGTCTTAATGAGCATTTAATCTAAATCATCGGAAATAGACAATCGTCCGCTGCCCGAACCGCGCACGGTTCTCCTTCGACGTAAGGCGATATTTCATTTACGGCTTTTTAGGTCTATCAAGGTTGAGAGTTCCGTTGCCTTTTCACGTTTATTTAGCGCTGCTGCTGGCTCCAAACACTTGGAGCGCGAGTTTCTCCTCCACCGCACCAGGGTCAGGGTGGCAAAAAAACGTGAAAATCAATAAGGAGGCTACCACGTGTGAAACCCACACTGCACTGGTTGGTGTTGAGCCGACGGCACTAGCAGATTCGTTTCTGTTATTGGCAAAGGTCTTCTGAAATTTCTTGTGCTCCAATTTGACATGAGCATTCCTCGTATATCGAAGCTTGTGTAGTGGCTGAATTCCGGAGCCCAGAACGTTTGATCGACAAAAGTCTCCGACCAATAATAGACACAAACCAGACGAAGCTGCATGTCACCCTACCAGGTGCTACCAGTGTACAAATCAATGCAGCTTGCACACTGGTGGAGCTTTCACGATGACAATGAAAATAGAATTCATTTCGAAGCACACGGACACGCGAATCTGACCTTCCGTAAATGCGGCACGTGAAGAATAATGATTGCGGGTCACAACACAACAACAACACTTGACTAGAGAAAATTGGATACGAGCTGTCGTACACTGGTCGACCTAGATATCATAAGTCAGGTGTACGTTTTCCTGCACCTGGATGGCAGGGATCCCATCAATTTACCTTTATGGCAGCAATCCGGTTGAACCGATGTGTGTACGTACGTGCGTTACTGACCTAGTGAATGAAGTCGGAGAACCGGTTCGACCTCGATCACAATCGCGGATTACTACACGTGAAACAACCAGCAATAAATAACATGGGGGGAGTGTTGCAACGAGTTTACACGATTTGGACCGTAAAGAACGACGACCAGTTTATTCAAAGAAGTATAGTAGATCGAGAGCGTAATCAGAATGGAGGGCAATGATCTAGCGCTCATTCATGCGTGACGATATTGCTTGATTGCCGAGCAGGTATAGGTCAGTGACGTCAAATACAGAATAGGTAGATCATTTTTTTTGGGAATCTCGGGCTCATTCAGTAGCCGCTAAATTGCGAAGACGGAAGAAGGTCCTTTGTAGTTTAGCTGGTTAAAAGCACCAGTATAGCGTACTAAGGGTTCGAGTCCCATCGAAGGAAAGTGGTTACCCCCAATACATTTTTCATATCAAAATCTTCCACATAATGTACATTCTCATATCGCAGTTTTTCAGAATATTCATGAGATTGGAGCCGGGAATAATATTCTGCCGAAATCTGAGAGAAATACCTACCGAATTCTGAGAGAGATTCATGCCAAAGTTCGATAAAATGTTCATGTCGGAGACTGGAAAGATTCATTCCGCAATTGAAGAAGAATTCTTGCTGGAATCCTAATTAAAAGGATTTCAGACCTAATTTCAAAGAATATTCCTACAGGGACCCCTAACGAACTTTCAGCCCAAATTCAGAAGGGATTTGAGCTTAATCCGAAAAGAGTTTCCGCCTTGTTCCGAGGGGTTTCTGCAACATTCAAAAGGATTTTTGTCGCAATCCGAGACAGATTCAGTGATTTGTAACTTTATCCGGAGACCGGGTGAAATTTCGGTCGGAATCCGAAAGGAATTTCTGTGATAGTCCGAACGGAATTGCTGAAGGGATGCTAGAAGTTTTCGTGTACCAAGAAGAACTCCTTCCAGAAAATTCGTCTTTCGAGAGTGGTAAGAGCAATTCCAATTCTCCAGAACCCGTGAGAAAATGTGGCAGGCTTAGAGCTCTCAGCCGCACTAGACCAGGGAAATAGAGGGGGATGACGCCTCCTGGACCCTGGTCAAGAACAAGAGGAAACCGAAGACGTCAAGGGCCGAAAAGAAGGCCCAGGCGAATGAGGGCAGCAAGCAGTCTAGGGTAGGCCCCAATCGCTTCAGGGGCGATGCCCTAGTCATCAAAACGGACGATGCTAGGTACTCGGACGTCTTGAAGGCAATGAGGAGTGACGTCAAGCTCGGTGAACTCGGCGCCGACGTACGTCGAATAAGACGTACACGGATGGGCGAGAAGATCCTCGAGCTGAAGCGGGGCGTCTCGCAACAGGGTGCCGCCTACAAGAAGTTGGCGGAGGAAGTCCTAGGCGAGACGGTCAAGGTGAGGGCACTCACTATGGAGGTGAATCTAAGGGTTAAAGACCTGGACGAGATCACCGAAGTCGAAGAGCTCGTCACGGCACTGCGGCGACAGTGTGAAGTGGAGACGCCCACCGCAGCCGTTCGGCTACGGAAAGGTCCGGCATGGACGCAGGTAGCATTGGTTCGGCTATCAGCGAACGCCTCCAAGGTAGTCAAGTTAGGGAGCGTCAAGGAGGGATGTCTCGGAGCTACACAGAAGGTGGCGCGTGGACTCAAGGATGGCTAGTTCAGGCGCATATAAGAGGTGGTACAAGAGTTCGGAGTCGGCTTCATGGGTCATACCGGTGGCCATGCTCTGTGGTCGAACTCGATCCTTTTATCGAACAAGTGGCCGCGCGAAGAACAACATGGTATCGTCGCTTTCGCGGCGTCGGTCAACCAGGCGGGTTCCGAGCCCGAGGACGGAGAGGGGTCCTCGGCAAGGCTGGGGCAGGCGTAGGCACCGCGTCGGCAAGTCCCTCTGTATGCTAGCGAATAGGCCCTATCGCAGAAAGGTCAATTTGGGGTGCACGTGGTATCATCATTCTTGATACCAGTCGTGCAGAGGGAAGCAGGCGCGAAGTCGACCCTTCCCTCCTTCCGAGGACATAGGGCGTGGTAAGGCCACCTGGAAAACCGGCAACGCGCTGGCACGATACCATGGTGTTGTGCACTGGCCCCTTTGAAGCATTACTTTCTGGTTGTACCGAAGGGACTATGGGCAGCGGCAATGGAAACGGTTTAGCGGGTCCAGTATGTAGTCCTGCCACCCTCGTTTGCTTTTGGAGGTGATCCCTAACCCCGCACTTCCTGGACAACCCAGGATGTCTGTTGAGCAGATTCCCCCTCCATTGCTTAGGAAAAAAAAAGACATTTGTTCAGCTCATCGAGCTGAGTCGAATGGTATATAACACTATGGGTCTCCGGGACGTCTATCAAAAGTTCGATATTGGAGTGAAATGATAGCCTTTCGGTACAACTTAGTTGTACGAAAAAGGCAAAAAGGTATACAAAACAGAATAATCCACCTGGCGGCGATGGTGCCTTTCTCGTGTATTATAAAACAAGAAAACACATAAAAGAGGTCAAAATTGCACTTTAGAGAGATAGATTCAGCTATTTCCATAAATTCACATTTATTTGTGTTCATTGAGTGCATTGCAACAATTTATAACAGTTTAAAAAAAATCGATTTTGAATTTTTTTTCCAGGGACCCTTGGGAAAAATAGAGAAAAAATCAATGTTTTTTAATAACTCCAGAACTCAATGGCTGATTGGGCCAATTTTCAATAGCGAAAAATAGGCAAGATTCTGCACCGAATGAAACCAAGCAAATTGGATAAGGCTAAGTACAAAAAAGCGAGTCTCACATTTTTTTTGTACACATACACACATACATACAGACATACACACACACATACTGACATCACCTCAATTCGTCGAGCTGAGTCGATTGGTATATAACATTATGGGTCTCCGAGCCTTCTATCAAAAGTTCTGTTTTGAAGTGATTCTATAGCCTTTACGTATACTTTGTATACGAGAAAGGCAAAACATTCAATCCAACAGGTCGTTTGACAGAATAGGCCATTTCAAATTAAACCGAATAGGGTTGATTGGTTGACAAAATCATTAAGGCGATAAGGTTCATACCAGATAGAACCAAATACATTACAAAACCGATACATATCTGAGTTCAAAATGTTATTTATTAATTACTTTAAAAGGTGCTAATTATACAAATTTTTCAACAATTTATTTTTGGCATTATTACACCTTATTTCTCCTATTTCAATTTTCCTTATTTCTAAATTCTTACCTCTCACTCTTATTTCTCATTTCGCAATTCTAACTTCTCACTAACCACTTCTCCCTTCTAATTTCTTATTTTTCACTTCTCACAATACGAAGTGAGAAATTTGAAGTTCAAAGTGAATCGTGAAAGTGAATCGTATTTCTTCTTACTTCTCCCACCCTTTATTTCTCGTTAACCACCATACAGCCAAATAGTTCAATAAGTTCTTACTGACAAACAAACATTTTGGTCAAACGACCTGTTTAGATAAATGACCAGTACGACCGGAAGACATTTTCGGCTTTTTCGATCGTATATCCCTTTCAGCGAATCACATTTTATTTCCAAATGGCTATTGGTCAGATGAGTCTAATCTAAGTCCTTTGTGTTTAAGTGTATTAATTATTTAAAAAATAATAAATCCATCAATGGGTTTCCTCCTACTTCGGCTTCTTCGGCTAAATTACATATTCTGGCAAACAACTTTCGGCCTAGTGGCTTCCGGCTAAACGAGTTTCGCGTAAATGGCCCTTTCCCATAATTCTGCCGGAGTCCGAGGAATTTCTGTCAGAATCCAAAAGGAAGTCTTCACGGACTCCGAAAATAATTTCTCCTGGAATCTGAACAGAATTTCTTGACAAAAGAGAAATTCTTGATAAAATCTGAGGAAAATTCTTGCCGGACTCTGGAAGAAACTCCTTCCAGTATCCGAGAGGAAATTACTGCCGCAATTCTGGAAAGATTATGGTTGCATTTCGAAAGGAATCCCCAAATTGCTGCCAGAATATGAGGATAATAATCCGATAGGAGTTAGCATTTCGAATGAAACTCCTATCAGTATTTGAGAAATATTTCTGCTGCAATCCTACAGTTTGCCGGTCTCCGAGAGAAACTCCTGTCAGTATCCGAGAAGTAATTCCTGCCGCTATTCCGGAGGGATTATGACCGCAATGCGAAAGAAATTCTTGCCAAAATTCGAAAATAATAACTTTCGAAATCCAGGATGATTTCCTGTATGAATTAAAGTGAAATTGCTGTCTATATATGATGGATTCCTGTTGGATTCCGAGTGGACATCATCCGATAGGAGTTAGGGTTTCGAGTGAAACTCCTATTGTTACTCGAGAAATATTTCTGCCACAATCTGACAGAAATGTAGGCAACCAGAATCTAAAAATAGTATGTTCCAAGATCGATAAATTCTGCTTGAATCCATGTGGAATGTAAAGAAATCTTTCCAGAATCCTAAAGTAATTTCTGTCGAACTCCGAGTGGATATCCGATCTCTGCCGTAAATTCCCACCGAGCTCCGAGAAAAACTTTTGTTAGAATCCGAGAAGAATTTCTGCAGCATGCCACAATTCGGAAGATATTATGGTCACAATTCGAGAAGATTTTCTTTCGGAATCCAAAAGTAGATACCAACATAATCAGAGAAGGATTTCTGCCATGATCCAGTGGCGTCGCGTAACCTCACTTTTTACCTGTGCACTGACCCAAAAAGTGAACATTTTGACAGCCCAAATGGAAAAGAAAATTATCAGAGTCGTTTATACTAATCAAAATCTAATTATTCCAGGCATTTCCGCACACCAATTTCTTAAATTTAAACTCAGTGCACAGGTAGATTGAGATTAGGGAAACGCCACTGCCAAGATTTTGCTGCCAGAATTCGAAGAGAAGCTCCAGCCGGAGTCCGAGAGAAATTCTAATCCGAACCTTAAAAATAGAATCTACAAGGAATTACTGAAGGAATCTGAAAATTATGTCTGTCAGAACCAGTGATTTATGCCAGAATCCGAAAACAATTACGGCCTAAATTTGAAAAAAAAAATGCCGGAATCCGAGAAGAATTCACACCAAGAAAAAATCGGCGGGTTCCAAGAGAAATGTCTATCGTACATAATTAGGAAAGAAGCTCGGCCACAATCAAAAAGAGATTCCATTCAGATTCTGAGAGAAATTACTGTCGGAATCAGAGAGGGATTTCTGCTAGGATATAAAAGAAATTCTTGAAGGACTCCGAAACTTATAAATCCTACCAGAATCCAATAGGAACCTCATACGGAATACGAGAGAAATTTCTACCAGAATCTGAGAACCATTCCTGCGTAATCTGCTAGGAATTTCTGTCGTAAACTGTCATCTCCTGCCAGAATTAGGAATGAATTCCTACATCAATCTAAGAACAACTCCCATCGAAATCCGTATGAGATTACTGATTGGAATCCAAAAGTAATTTATGTCAGAGTCCAAGAGGAATTGCCGGTGTCCGAGTGGAGTTCCAGATGGAATCTCTGCATGAAGCCCAAAGAAACTTTTGTCGGAATTCAATAGCAATTCATGCTAGAATCCGAGAGCTTTAAACCGGTGGAATTCTTGTCGGAATCTGTGTGAAATTTTTACTTGAATCCGAAAAGTATTACTGCCGGAATTGGAGAAGGTTTCCTGCCTGACTCCGAAAAGGATTCGTGCCTATCGCTATTTTAGAGTGATTTCTGGCGAAACACTAGATGAATTCTTACCGGAATCCGAGCAAAAATTTCGCCAGAATCAAAGCGGAACCGGATTCTACCAGAATCAACCGAGATCCGAGAGGGAATCCTGCCGGAAAGGATTTCAGCGGAAATCCGAAAGGGATTGGTGCCGGATCCTGAGAGGTATTCGAGCTGGAAATCGAGGGAGAGTTATGCCTGATTGAGAGAGGAATTTCAGTCGGAGCCTGAAAAATAATCTTGCTGAAATCTTGGAGGAATTCCTACCGGAATATGAAAGGAATTTCAGCTGGAATCTATAAAAGGGATTTCTTTCAGGATTCTTAGAAGAATTACTGCTTTCCTGCCATCGGCTTTTTCGAACCCCAAGAAAGATTTCTACCGTACAACTATTTTCCGCGGCTTATAAGGAATATTCACGTTCACCGTACATCATATAAATATATTCGATCTGCATTGTCAGCAACTAACTAAAGAGGCTTTTTCTCACTCTAAAATCGAACTTTTGGTGGAAGGCCAATCAATCGACTAAGCTCGACGAACTGAGGTGATGTCGGTGTGGCGGCTTTTTCCTCCCTAAGAATCTTCTTAATTTAGTCGTGTTTCGATTTTGAAGCCTATTTTGTATACCAAAAGTTCAAACAAGAAGTGCTCTGATAACAACACTGACGCGTGGATTGTAGGTACTGAAAATTTGGAAAATTCTCGCTTAACTTTTCAAAAGGTCCTAAGTAACATTTTTTTCATGATTTAATTTGAGTATTGCAACCAACAGATTAACATGAAATACGTTGATTGCATTATTCAGATTAAATCATGAAAAAAATGTTACTTAGGACCTTTTGAAAAGTTAAGCGAGAATTCATTTTCTCGTTTCATTTTTCAACCCTCTGCACTTGGAGAGGTATCTATCAACCATCATTTATCGGTTACTTATTCAAAAGGACGTATGTGATTTTGTAAATAAAGATTTAAACGTCGATTTATCCAATGTGATAGCACTCCCACGCAAACCAACACCACCAAGAGGTAGCCGAAGGCTTCCCCTACCTTTCTGTGGTGATGGTTTGCGTGCTATAAGATCGGACAAATCGACGTTTAAATCTCTGTTTACAAAATCACATACGTCCTTTTGAATAAGTACCCGAGATTTGGCTGTCACTCAAACGCACCCGCACCGCCCTTCGGCTCATCGGTCTCTCTGTTAGGGGAGAACGGTCCAAAATTAACCCCTGGGGCAAAATGGCCTCACTCATAAAATCACTCATATAATCTGTTGTAGTACATTTATGAACGAGTATTACCATTACAATTCATAATTAGTTATCCATCATTGAGCTCCATTGGAAAAATTTAGCAAAATCCCTTCGTATTCACTCAAATTTAACGATTTGCTATTCTTCCACCACATCCGTAAGATTGTAGTTCAATCCATAAAAAAAAACAACCATGCGTTCACCATCATTTTGCATGCAATTGAGTCATTTTAGACCACCATTCGGGCGTTTTGCCCCAGGCCTTTTTTTAAAACATGTTTTAGATGCATTAGAAAGTCAAAAAAACCTATTTGTTTTGAATATGAGATCATTGTGGAATGTAGCTGGGTTTGTAAATTTTGTACCTATATATACGTTGAAATGGTTGGGTATTTTTGTTTATATGGGCGAAAACATCGAAAAGCTTAAGGGGTGCATTTTGGACCGTTCTCCCCTATATCCAAACCTCTTCCTTCGATGAAATTCGCATGCATACCAGGAAAGAAAAGCCCCAGCAACAGAAGGCTTGGCCTACTTTTCTTTCAATTTAGCAGACCCGTTTGCTTCCAACAACCCTCTCACAGCCACAAGCAGTGAAACTCTTTTCATTCTACCGAGACTCCGCAAGCCGACCCTTTTATTTATTTACCTCCACCACCTTGACAGGTTGATTCGCATCGTTTTTTCGGTACACTGACGTGCGCTCAACGCTGGTCTTTTCCTAGACTTCCTAGAGGGAAGAGAGACGTTTGGCTTGCTTCACAATATGTGAAAAGTGTAGGTACGGCACTTTTAGCTACGTCTGGATTTCGGAAGTCAAGTCCCCCAAGGTGGAAAGGGCGAAGAATGTTTGCTTTTCATTTTCAGCGGATCCTCCCTGCAATGTTCTAGTATCTAGTCTGTCGGTTCGGCTACCATTGTATGAGTGCGTGCGCGTGTGTGTGCGGTTCTGTGTACTAATCTACGCGTGGACAAACAAAAGTGTTAGGAACAGCGCCGAACAAAGACTCACTTTCACGTTGTGCTAATTTATTTATTCAACTCATCCTTTGTTACGGCCTGCTTGGTTTTGGTACGGCTTGCATGGTCGTAAAGATCACAAGTTAGTTCTGTGTTAACAGTGATTGAAAAGTTGGACAACTAATCAAAAGAAAATTAGTATACCATCCTAAAATAATTTAGTTTCTTTTTTCCATAACAAATTAAGTACCAAGTTATTGCGGTTTTCAAAACAACCTTCCCTTTCAAACTGTTCTGTATGAAATACGCCATATTTGATACAGTTATAACACTATCTCTGAAAATTCTCTAAAAACTGCTTCAAACTTGAAAGGCTTTAAAAATTCTATTCGCATGGTTATTCTAAGTGTTTTATAAGTGTTAGTTGATCATTAGGCATAAATTGTTGCATCAATTTTTAAACCTTCAAAAAGGGGAACTGTTCCGTTTTCCATCTTACTGAACATATATTCATCTCATCGCGAAACAAAAAAAAACGACATCAATTTCGTCACTTCTTTTTGCTAACATGCGTGCTCACTCCTGTAAAAAATCACAAAAAAAGAAGCTAATCAAATACCTTTTCATTGCATTGCTTTTCAAGGGATGAATATCGGAGCTATGAGATGAAGTCCAGGAGCAGTAACCTTATATTGATTAGATTTGCAAACTGAGCTGATTTAACGGTATCAGCAATTTGATGAATTCTGATGTTTGATTTGAATTAGTTCAACTGAAACTGAATTTCCAAGATTACCATGGTCCTGTCCTAATTGCAGATGCAGACTCGTGCACGATGGTTCACAAAAATCAGATAAAGAAAAAGATAACGTCAAAAGGGTTGGGAATCGGCGTTGCAGTGCTTTAGCTGTTATGAATCAAGCAAAATGAGACGACTCGACTCCTACGTAGAGGCCACCTTGTAGCAGAAAATGTGCTTCAATCTCCCATTTTCCACGAAGATGAAACACACGGATGATGCTGACACCGAAAACTACTAGCCAGTTACAATTTACAAAACCATTCAAGCATCTATTCCATTCTTCTCATCTGGAAGACCAACTTTACCTGAGCCTTTTTGATTCGAAGGTAGAAGCGCGGTTCCACATGCAAATTTGCTTCCCGGTAAAAGTTTAATTTTCACGCCTTCGTGGGCCCACAGCAGGACCGATTACGCGTCCTTTTCAGGGTGCAGAGTATAGTAAGTAATGAAGCAGTTTGATAATCCAGACATTAAATAGGGTTTGGGCCGAGAAATAAATAGATGCGAAACACTAATTGCGGTCTTGGATGATGATTGATGATGGTACATCGTTTGCAAAGTTTTGCAATATTGGATTTTGTGCTTCACAGATAGACGTATCGTATAAATTATTTATATAGACAGCTACGTCTACGTGATTTTCGTTTCCTTATTAGTCAACTTCTGCAGGTTGGTTGACGATGTTGAAAACGAAATATATACGCAGGACTTCCAAGGAAAATTAATGTGATTTCCTATAAGGAAGCATATTGACTTTCTAACTTCCGCAAAATTCGAAATTTTTTCATCCGATTGAATTTCTACGTGAAATTCGTCTTAAATGCCACGAAAATTCGAATAAAATCCCACAGAAGTTCGCCCTCATTTTCACCTTTCATGAGAAATCCGTTTGATTTTCTGCTTGAAACTCTTAACTGGAAATCAAAAAAATCAAAGGATTCTAAGCAGCAGTGCACTGATGATAAAATGTGAAAATGTGACTATTTATGTTAGATTGCAAAGGTGATCAATCATTATATCATTTTGATTGGTGCATTTAAAACGTGTCAAAGAAAAATTAATTCTTCGCCAAAGTATATTAAATGTTTCGTACTTTACCACCCTTTCTTAATGCTGATTTTGAAACAAAAGTTCGGTGATGATTGATGGACAAACCTGAAAATAGATAAAGAAATGTGATATATTAGTGTCAAATGTAGAGCATTTTATTATTTAGTAATCATTGCACAAATTATTATCTTCCAAATGCAAATGGTTTAGTATCAATTCTCAAAAAGCATGTTACGAAATGAAACTAACTACCGGAAAATCGTACACCTAGGTTTCACCTACGCATTTCATTTCTGCGTGAATTTTAGAATTAATTAAATTAGAGCAGAACAGTGCAAAACGCACCTATGGGCCAAAAGGCCCAACACATAAAATTATTCATTCTCGAGATGTAACGCAAAGATTGTGAAAAATCCTTTGTTATGTTAGATTTTTCTAACTCTCCTGTAGGATTTCCGTTCAATCAAATAAATTTTACAAACAACCATGCGTTTACCTTCATTTCTCATGCAAGTGTGCTATTTTGTACCTCCTCAGTGCAAAAACAAATTTTAAGCGTTTTAAAACGTAACAAACCCAAATTTGAGCTCAATCGTGAAGGGTATGACCAAAGCGGCCAAAGTTTGTTTTTTTTTAAACACGAAAATTTCCTAAAGGGTATTCGAAATCGATGTTTTTGTATGCCAAATGTCTTAGAAGTGCATGAAACGTCGAGATCTAGTGCTATCTCGAATCATTTTTTTCAAATGACTTTTTGGGATTAGACATTTCTTTTCGATATCGATTTTCTTAATGCCGAATGTCTTAGAACTACATAACAACTACATATAACGTGGAGATCTGGTGTTACCGCGAAAAAAAAATCAACAATTTTTTAGTCATTTTTTTCTGACATAACATCAGATCTTGACGTTTCATGTATTTCTAAGACATTTGGCATTAAAAAAATGATTTCGAAAAATTTTCAAAGTCCAGTTGTTGGCTTGACAAAATGGATTGCGAGCGATTTCAGTAGCCGCTAGGTTGCGAAGGCCGACGGAGGTCCTTCGTAGCTTAGTTGGTTAAAGCATCAGTCTAGCGTACTGTAGGGTCGTGGGTTCGAGTCCCACCGAAGGGAAAGTGGTTACCGCCAATACATTTTTCTTTTTTTTTGTGGTGATTACAATGGCAGCTGTCCCTTACTATTAATCTACACTGTACCCCGCCCATATTGGCTTCTATGAGCCTCCCGGTTTTCATCACCACACAGACGTTCCTAAGCGATGTTGCTCATGTGCAGAAAATGGATTTGTTTAACAGCCCAACCCCATCATTATAAGCACTTAGTATTCTTGAAGCAGATCCAAATATTTGAAAACACAATTAATTAATGATAACTAGCTTGATGAGCGTATTAAACATTCAGTTCTTCATAGTGTGATTCACAGATTAAACACACTCTTCAGATGATGATATATACACACACTCACAAAAACATACATACATTCTCTCACACATTTTGATGCGGTTAAAGAAGTAGTTTGGAGAATTGTGCCTATCTTTATGTCTTCTACCAATTGCAGTGATGTCTGGTATTACAAGTTTTAATAGTCAAACAGTAAGTTTACTTCTAATTTTGTCAAGTATTTCGTAAGATGTCATTTGTTATATCGTTTAAATCACCTATCACATTGTCATTCTTAGATTTTTTTTTTGTTTTCTACGTAATTTAGTTTAAGTCTATTTATACTCATTGTAGATTATGTTGCGTCGTTCCTTCATTTTTTTGTCTAATACTAATCTCCCAGGGTCGTTTCTGCATGGATGGAAAATAGATTGAAAGTTGGTGTCGCCAATATGGCCTTTCGGTCAATCCGAATAAAACATCTATTGTTCTTTTCACGGAAAAACTTAACCGTAATGGTATTCGTCCATTACATCTTTTTGGTTCTGAAATCAATGTAACTAATCAATGACTCCTAACATTGAGTTCAGAATCAAAAAGGCGTGTATGGATTTCGGCCAATGCCGACGAACCTTTGGTAAAACTTGGGGTCTTAAACCCAAATATATCAAATGGATTTACATAATAGTTGTACGACCAATTTTGGCTTATGGATGTCTTGCGTGGTGGCAAAAGGGGAAAGTGAGGACAATTCAGTCTAAATTAGGTCATCTTCAAAGGATGTGCCTAATGGCAATAACTGGTGCGTTCTCTACAACTCCCACGGCTGCTCTCGAAGTTCTCTTCGACGTGGCCCCACTACACATACATCTCAAACAAGAAGCATTTTCTTGTACTTACCGACTATGGGTACTCGGTTTTATGGAAGAGAATCCCGCAGTTCTACACAAACTTCGTTGTTACCGCTTATGGTTAATTGGGACAACATTTTCCTTGCTCCAAGTGATCTCACTCACAATAGTAGTTTTCCTTATAGGACATTTTCAACACAATTCCCCTCGCGGGATGAGTGGACATCTGGCTAGAAGTATGTCGGACAGCATTGTTTGTTACACTGACGGCTACCTCCACGAAGGTAGAGCATGTACAGACGTCTATTCGCGTGAGCTGAGATTGGAACAGTCACACTCACTGGGTACACACTGAACTGTCTTTCAAGCGGAAATATTTGTCATCATGTGTGGAGTGCAATCTGTACTGCAGCAACGCATAATGGGCAAAGTAATATACTGCTGTTCAGATATCCAAGCAGTTATTTAAGCTCTTTCCTCGGCAAACTCTAGGTAGAAGTTAGTAATCGCATGTCGACCTCAAAATGAGGAACTGAATTCAGTTAATACTTTACACCTTATATGGGTACCTGGCCATTCTTCCATAGCTGGAAACGAATTGGCTGATGAGTTAGCTCGTAATGGAGCATCACATGACTTTATTGGTCCTGAGCCAGCTATTCCAATATCCAAGTGTTGGGTGAAGTTTTGATTAACTCTTGGGCTGTCACTCAGCACAAATTACATTGGAGTAGTCTGGATTCATGTCATCAAACAAAATTGTACATCCGGGAGCCATCTCCGGTAGTAGCAAGCTATTTAGCTAATCTGTCTAAACAGAATTGCAGTGTCTTAGTCAAGGCCTTGACAGGTCACTGCCGACTGAACTATCACATGGCAAATATTCAACGCGTTGAATCATCTGTTTGTGATAGTTGTGAATCCGATTATGGAACTTCTTATCATCTAATATGTAACTGCCCAGTCTATGCACAATTGCGCTTCCAAATATTTGGTAAACACTTACTTAGTGAAATTGACTTCAGAAACCTGAACCTTCAGAGTATTTTGTTGTTCATAACCCGTTGTGGTAAGGAGCTATAAGCTCTTGTACGCTAATGCGTTGTATGCCCTCTTCAAGGGCCCTTTTCCAAACATTCCCTTTGTTCTCCCATCCACATTCCTTTCCTTTTGTTCACTTCCTTTTCCGTCAGGTGTGTGATGAAAAAGGCTGTGAAGGCGATGGCACAAATCTCCCAAATTGAGGTGAACGTGCCCCTGGAGCCGACGTTCTGATACCTGATACCTGGTATTACAAGTTTTAATAGTCAAACAGTAAGTTTACTTCTAATTTTGTCAAATATTTCGTAAGATGTTATTTGTTTAATCTTGTTTAATTCACCTATCACATTGTCTTTCTTAGTTTTTTTTTGTTTTGTACGTAATTTAGTTTAAGTCTATACGCATTGTAGATTATGTTGCGTCGTTCCTTCAATTTAATTGTCTAATACCAATCTCCCAGGGTCGTTTCTGCATAGATGGAAATTTGCCCTACCGTATCTAATCGTCTTAAATCCTTACAAGTAAAATAACTATCATTATCTAAGTTGTGGTCAGCTATAGGATTCACTTTTCGGTGGCAAAATAAAGCTTCATCACGCCTATTCCCTATCTGTTAATAAAATTTATCGAGAATGAAGCCATTATTAGATTGTTTGTATACCATAGTTGTCAAGTGTGGTATTTTTTATTATGACTCTTCAATTTGGACATAACAAAATAAAAGAAGCGCCATGCTCGTAATGTCGATAAAGTTGATTACAATGTCTCTATATATACCTATCTAGCTAGATTTAAGCGTAGCTACGACTCATCATCTTCAGGGAACACATCAGAAAAGTATTGCAAAAAAGGAGATCTCACTTCATTATTACTGAGGAAAGAAGCCCACCTCACTGCATTACTATTCCAGGCTCCAAGACACGATGATGTCCGTTGGATCACATGCACATCCGTAAAATCAGTGCGTCAATGCCAAATTGTGACGCGGCATTGAACAAAAATAGTCAACATGTGATACCACCACGACAGGATATGTCTTTGGTTGCCATATCAGTGCTAATGGCGTAAGCCCACCCATCGCGGCAAGATCACATATCCGAGGGGAGGGATTACCTCCAATACATTTTTCAAATCATTATCTTCCACATAATGTACATATTCATATATGAGTTTGAAACGTTAGTGTTGTGCATACAACGTACAGCAGCTTAAGCGCCACTCTCGGGCTAGAGAGACTGCTGACGCTTTCTACAGGTCCGGCTATAAGACTCTGTTCTAGGGCGAGTTTACTAAGTGGCTCAAACACTCGATTGTCTCTGATCAACCCAAACGGAAGCGAACCAAGTCACAAACCGGGAAAAAGATATTCGAATAAAATTTAAAAAAAGTAAAAGGATAGAATATCAATTTCAAAAAGGCAGCATGCTTATAATTTCCTACATATGTTTTACAAATTTCTTGGTTTGGGGGAGTTCCTACTTTGAGCTCAAAGGAATCTAACTAACTTACTTGCAAGTATCATTTTCCTACTACGTACGATGGGCGCCGTTCGATGTTGCTGCATCTGCCGAAACGACGACGAGTTGTGCGACGTAGTCGAGTATATAGGGGGTGACAACCAACACCGACGATTCGTGGAATGTGTTGCGAGGCAACTCGGAGAAGACGGCGTCCAACCTCGCTTGTCGATAATCGAGAACGACGGAGACCCGTCTCAGTCCAACTCAACGACGAGTGTCGCGAAGGGTCCACACGATGATCACTCACGGAGAGAATCAGTAATTGGTATCGTCGGTCCGACTAACCATCACCAATATTCGTCACTCACTACAGAGGAGAGCTGGAGAACACGATGCTTTCTTGGCACAGACGATACGGTGAACTTCGACGCCTCCACGTCGAGGATTCGGAGAGGGCGAGATAGTGCGATGAGCGGTATAGGAACTGAGCAGACAGCTTAGTGCTTTGAGTTCTATACTTGGACGACCAAACGTCCTGACTGCGACCGTCGGAGCGGGAGTCTGAGGGTGTCGTGAGATGCGAATAACTCGGATGCTCCTGGTGGGTTGCTTGCATAGGACTGTCGATTCGAGAGCTTGAGTCAGTCGTGAGATGATCTTAGGCCGTAGGAAAGCTGGTGAGTCCTGATGAGTCTCAAGGGCCTTCTCACGCCTTCACCGGATGCTGGAGACCACCTTGACGAAGACTACAGATCCGTCACCGCAAAACTTCCGTGGCACTTGGGGCTTTCAAAACCCTAAAGAAAAACCCTTCGTTGAAGGGAAAGCTTATGCTTTTTTGTCAACTTTGACGATTTTTGTTCAATCCGGTTGATATTAAGAACGTTCTTTTCTTCTCGGTCACGGATCTAATCTGGTATTCAGTTATTTAATAACTTTCAATAACTACTACGTTTTCCTCAACACTTCCAAACTGGCTTGCCTTCACAAAAGTGATTGTTCGAGCCTTGTAGTTTGCCTCATCTCAGGCCCGAAAACGAATGGAGAATCTACAATGCAGGAATATCTGCTTTGCAGATCCGAAACGGCAACTCATCATATGCCAGTTACAACCCAATCCGAAGATCTTATTCTCGCATTTCAGCTCACTGTATGGACCGCAATCATAAGTGCGAACCATATCGCTGAGGAGTGAGCCATCTCACTTTGCGGGACCCATTTTTTCCCTGTTGGGTATTTTAATCACTGCGACCATTTGTTAGATCTATTGTGATATATGCCCCATTTCATATAGCTTTGTCAAGTTGACGCATCATTGCTATGTAGAGCAATTGCATCACCTTGACTACCAGCGTCTTCCCAATACGGTATTATGGTTCTGATGAATCGCACTACCAAATTGGGACTTGTTCTCCAAACTTCAGAGGGTTCTATCAGCCCCCTGTTGAAGAACTGTAATCTTTTTCTAAAAATTGCCGGACAATGGCATTACAGATGTTCCGAGTCTTCCACATGTATACCGCAGAAGCGACATACATCATCTTGAAATTTTCCTAGCAGCTTCGGGCAATGGCCTGTTACAAGATCTGTATATGTGTTAAGATCTTTTTTTGAAAGATCTAAAATTTTGCGAGTGATAAATACGTTTGGTGTGACGAAACGTTTAGACTGCCTCGCAATCAAGGTGTTCTTCCAAATGTCCTCTATTTTTGAGTGTTCCCAAGATTTGAGTTCCATTCTAAGAGCACACGCAGATACACCACAAAAACGTTCTGGACCTATAAATTGTCGAGATGAACCAAGTCTTGCCAGCATATCAGCTTGTTCATTGCCTTCAATGCCACAATGACCAGGAACCCAATATAGGTTCACTTTGTTACGACTACCCAAGGTTTGGAGTGACTGAACACATTCCCAAACGAGTTTAGATGTGCATCTTGCTGATTTCAGAGCATTCAATGCTGCTTGACTATCAGACATTATGCAAATATTTGAATGCCTGTAATTTCGACGTATGCATAAATTAGAGCATTCAAGAATAGCCTGAACTTCAGCTTGGAAAACAGATGGCCACTTTCCCATGGGAATCGAAATATTCGTCCCTGGGCCAGTCACGCCTGCTCCAACTTGATTGTTCAGTTTTGAACCATCGGTGTAAAACACAATCGATCCTGAACGAAGATTTGGTCCACCATTTGTCCATGTGCTTCGCTCAAGATTAATTACATCAAAACATCGATAAAAGTTGTATCTTCTTCTCATCCAATCATCGTTGTTTGTGATCAGTGAGTTGATACTTATTTTGTTTAGAATACTAAGATGTCCTGTTAGGTCACCTTCGAAGAGGTTTGAATCTCTTTTGATCTTCAAAGCACTCTTCTCTGCTTCTAATTGAATAAATTGATCCAATGGTAGCACGTGGAGCAAAGCGTCTAGTGCTGTGTTCGGCGATGCTTCTTATCGCACCAGTTATTGAAAGAGTAGCTAATCTTTGAAGTTTTCCCAACTTCTGCTGTCCCACCCTTTCTTTTGTTTTTGGCCACCCTACTAATGCGGCATATGATATTCTGGCTTTTACAATCCTCGTATAACTCCCTTGAATCATTTTTGGCTTGAGCCCCGCTGTTTACCGAACGTCGCCTTACTTATCCATAAAGCATTTGTAGCTTTGCTTAATGCTTCTTCAAGATGTAAGTTCCAATTCAGCTTACTGTCAAGTCGAACGCCAAGATGCTTGACTGAGTTTGAAAGTTTCAAATCTGCTCCTTTCAGTTTTAATGTAGGTAAAGAATAATTTCTTCTCCTTGTAAACGCCACTAATTAGTGTGGCCTTTGAAGGGTTTATGTTTAATCCTTCGTTTTCACACCATAATGTGATGAAATTTAGGGCAATTTGCATTCTATTAGAAATAACACAGTCATATTTTCCTCTCACCAATATAACTATATCATCTGCGAAGCCAATTATCTCGAAGCCTCGAGCCTCCAGTTGTTTGAGAAGATCGTCAACGATTAAAGACCACAATAGAGGTGATAGTACGCCTCCTTGAGGGCACCCTTTTACTGCTCTCACACTAATTGATGAGCTTCCAAGGTTTGCCGATATTTCTCGTTTTGATAACATCTCGCCAATCCAGTCAACAATGCATACATCGAAACCTCGTTTCAACATAGCATTCTTCATTGAACTGTGAGATGTGTTATCGAATGCTCCTTCAATGTCGAGGAACGCTGCAAGTGAAATTTCTTTTGCTGCAAAAGATCTTTCCAACTTTGTAACTAACTTGTGAAGCGCTGTTACTGAAGATTTACCCTCCTGATATGCAAACTGATTTTTGCTCAGAGGAGTATTCGTTAAATAAGATGATTTTATGTGCTCATCTATTAGTTTTTCCATTATTTTTAGTATAATGGACGATAAGCTAATTGGTCTGAAGGATTTTGGGGATGATTTATCCTTCTTATTAGCTTTTGGGATAAATGTGATACGCACTTCCCGCCATATATGAATATAGCCTAATATTAAGCTCGATTGGAACATCTTAGTCAGAACGGGTGTTAAGATTGCTTTTCCCTTCTGTAGTAGTACAGGAAAAATTCCATCCCTACCTGTAGATTTGAAGGGTTCAAGTGAATCAATCGCCCATTCAACTTTCTGTTCAATGAATATTTCATTGGCCAGACCCATTGCGGGACCCATACTGCTCATACTCCGTTCACTACTGTTTGGAAGGCTAGAGATAATATTTTAGTGGTGCCTAAATTTAAAACCCGAGCGTAGAAATCTCCCTTTTTCTTGAGAAGAGGTACTGCGGCAAACTGATTGTTGTATGCTAGAACTGGGATTCCTAGGAAAGCCCATGTCGGTCAACACTTTATCGTTACAAGTTTTCATAACATTGTAAATTAATGTCCAAGTCGGGTGGAATAAATTATTTAGGATAGGATAGGATTAAATCCTCGGAATATAGGCAATTAACTTTGATTGAACTTAGGAGTTGAAATTTTGCATAGAGACTTTTTTCGAGGAGATGAAACTTTTGAGCACTACCCGTTTTTGAAATTTGAAGAGTCGATTTCAGGGTTTGCAGAAATCGCTCTCAATAGATAACGAACAACGATAAAAGAGAGGCAAAAACTGTTCCGAATCATAACAAGCCATGATAACAAATTTATCAAACCTGTATACAAGTGCGAAAAACAGAATCGGATAGGCAGCCCCCACAGAAAAATGGTGATTCTCGCTTTGTTTTTGCTCCTTTCGTGTTGGTTACTGCACAGCTGTGTAGAACAAGTTGAAATGCATCATCAGAGCCAGTGCTCCCCACATTTGGAGCTTTCTAAAAGAAATTTATCATGGGGTATAGCCTCCCGAATCAGTTCTCTATCATGCCAGCTTGCGAAAATGTCTCTCGCGGTATGCTACATATCGTAGGGGAACTGCTCCGATCTCCATCTCACTGTACATATATCCATCTCATCGCAAAACAAAGCTAAAACGCGTGCTCCCTGATGAAAAAAATCACAAAATAAGAAACAAACCAAATTAATTTTCATTGCTTTGTTTTTGATGGGATGGAAATAGGAGCTGTGGGATGAAGTGCCGAACCGCTCCCCTATATGTATACAGAGATGATAAGTGAGAGACTTGTTCTTTCTCTTTAGGATTCAATCCCTGGTCGATTTTCATTTGCACCCTGGCTGACCATTTCTTTGTATATGTTTGCATTCCATGTAGTTCTTGTTGTTGTCATGGGCCCTAAGTAGTCTACGAATTCCATAATGTCAAGGTCTGGGGAGCAACCTCCGTGCAGGATTAAGTTAGTAAGCATGAGCATAAGCATTATGATCGCACAATTCGTAGTTGCTACTCCGTGATTGACTGAACTTGTACAGAGAACACAATGAATAGGGCTTGGGATTAGCTACCCATTCTCAATGTACACGTTTCGGGAGCTCAAATATTTAAAGTCAATAACGGTGCCGGCCACGTCCTTACGGTCTTATAGGAATGGAAGGATTTTTAGTCCGATTCTCGTTGCTACTAGAGACCAAGTATACCTCTGTACCTCCACAATTGTCTTGGGATAGGATATCTCTGCACTCACTTGCTCGATAGCTACAGCAAACTTTTGAGCGCTTTTTTCGACCGCGCATGAGCCACCGAACACATGATAGATATTTTATTCCTTTTCCGACGACTAAAACATGCACTGCACTTACTTGTTCGATGGCTACTTTTAGTATCGGCCGCGCAATGCAGAACACAATATTTCGGCAGATCGCGCGATCGTTCTGCTGTCTGAAACAAGAGCTCCTCCGTGCTGGATTCAGTTAGTGAAGAAAAAACAAGTTGTGTGACTCCTTTTTGGTATATGTTTGCAAGGACATGTATCAAATTTAAAACAGGCCGATAAATCTCTGATTACGCATGTAGACCCTCATGCCTTACTCCAGATTTGTTTTGTTATGATGACAATGAACATTTGCAAAGCTCTTGTTATTCTATGCGTTGCGTTGCGTTGCGTTGCGTTGTAACGGAGTATTTCGTAGATTGCATACTGATAGCTGTCATGTATATTCTTTATCTTTCTTACCCCAACTGCTTATGGATTACTATTTGGGAATTAATAGCAACCCAATTGGAGGTCCAAAATGATAAAGCATGAAAGCTACCATTGCTGGCCACGCCCATCTTCTCCGTTACTAGGGAGGGAAGGAAATGATGATATGACATCTACTTAAAGAGAGGCCAGCGACTCACCGACGCCCTCATAGATGTCAAGGAGTTGGATGGTTGGAAGGGAATATAGTTTAGGAGTATCATCATAAGCAAATGATATGATAAGATTGAATACACGTTGGGAATGACCATGCTAAGAAATTTATGTCACTCCATTGATGATTTTGCTGGGATGGGGCGAAGCTATTAAACTTGCCCTGGCTAATAAGCCTAGGTTTAAGCGCCATTGATCGCTCTCTGAAACGAGAAAGAAAGTTAAATATTTAAATCCCTTTGTTTCTAATTGAAATTGTTAGAGAAATATTGATATCTGTATATGTTTTTGTAATGAGCGAGATTCAAACATGTAACTAGACACGTAGTGCATCATGAACGTCACATCACCGCGAACATGCGTACTAATGTACAAACTGAGTGAAAGAAAGTAATATTCAAGGCTGACATTTACCGGGTTGAGCGCATAATAGATTGGGCTTAGCGAGATAATTGTACAACTTTATTTTAAACAACATGTAAAGACTACAACTTTCTGAAAACAAAACATAAAACAAACCATAATACTGCCCAAAATTATAAAAGAACGAACTCTAACGAATACTAGAAAAAGTAGTAAAATCTACAGAACGATTATCAAACAGCACCACTGTAGAATACCATGTAATATTCACTAAATTTTCAAAGCGGCTTAGTTTGTATAATATAATATCAGCAACGTAATGCTTGCGTAAGAACTCTGGATAAGCTTCACATGGATTCAATAATTGATAATTGACGAGAGTTAATTGAAAATTAAAAAAAAAAAAAAAAAAAAAAAAAAAAAAAAAAAAAAAAAAAAATGTTTTCGAACATATTTTATCAAAAAGAATTTGTTATATTACATCAAAATGCGCCTATAATAATACTCAGTAAGTTAAGTGCTAAGCTTACGTTGAAATATTATTAGAAGTCTTAGTAATATATTGACTAAACAGTACTATTGGAATGAGGAATATTAAATGAGGAGGGTTGTACTCACCTTGATGTTTGTTAAAAAATTACATTCAAGCTGTTTCTACCTACCATGATAAACATTTTTTTGTTCAATTACCTAATTTGTTATGAACTTAGCGACTGACATGGGTTTTGTTACAGACTTGTGTGAGAGCTTCTTGAAACTATCCATTACACCCACGTTATGGTAAGTGGAAATCGGCGAGAACTTCCGTGTCAGCAAAAAGAGTGGATTTATTGCCAGCTCCGCTTCCTTCCGTAATTAATGCAAAGCTCTTGTTATTCTATGTACCATGAAGGGGATGTTCCACTTTTGAAACAGATCTCTGGCTACGCTTGAAGACCTTAGAGCTTTTTTCTCTGGGATTTCTTGGGTGAACATGAACAGATGCAAATGCCGCATTGTACAACAAAGAACGTTTTCAGTCAAATCTTCGTGAGTCGACTAAAGGAAATATCGAAAACGGGAATAGCACATTCTTGGAAGCTGTTTTTTTTTGTAAAATTTTATTCTATTGTCAAGTTAGTGATTTACATAGAGGTAAAATATAAAATTTTCTAACCCTAAGTCTTCTGGATGTGTTTCTGTTACATAGCAAAAGTATTTCCCTAGTGCTTCAATTATAAATTTTTGAGAAGTGCGCCTAAAAGTTCGAAGATTAGGATACACAAAATCTTCTGGTTCAAGTCTTTGTAATGTAGCTTCTTGTTCTGTAATTCGACTTCGTTGATATCTCCAGATATTCCGGACACGTTCGCAGCGGAAAAGTTTGTGCACCACGGTTTCTGGTTCTCCTGGACAGACCTCGCAGAATAGATCATCTACGACGCCTCGTTGAAACAGTAGCTCTCTATGTTTGATTTTCTTATGCATTATCATATACCACGATGATCGTTGAGAAGACGTTAAATATTTGCTGTGGAGATGTTTAAATGCATATTTCCATTCACGATGCTCTGCTGATACAAATCCTGGGTCCGGCTTGAGGGTTAAAAAGTGCTGATAGATTCCAGCAGATGATGGAGCGTTCTTTATTTGATCCGGAAGATTACGAATTTCTGACTTCAGTAGGATTATGTGGCTGAATATAGCTGGTATGGGATAGACCTGTGCGCCGCCGCGCCACGCCGCCGCCGCCGACGCTTATTGACGTACGCCGACGCCGGTCAAGGTGTCGGCGGCGCGCCATACGCCGATTGGCTCCACGCCGCCGAATTTCTTATTTCACGCCGATGATTGGCCAACACAAAAATCACAGTATGTAGTGCGTTTGCATCTACCGGACGAAGGCAACCTATCAGGCATTGATTGAATCGCTGTTATACCTTTAGCAGATTTGTTATTATCTCTGTCATTTACCGGCATTGGCGTGTTAAATGCTATAGGTCATCCAAGAACCACTTTTCAACAGACCTACAAATCAACGAGCGTAGCGATGAACTTCTAATCTCATATGTAACTTCATGTGGAATAACCTCATTCTGGTCGCATTGGGTGGTTCATTATCTTTTTAAAGATTTGAATGTTACATATCTTAATTGGTCTAGTGCTTATATTTGCAGCTACAAGTCATAGTGTTTAAAGTTGAATTTGGATTCCCAGTCTGGTAGGATTTTTTTTAAATTCCCTGATCATGGAGTATCATTGTGATAGCTTCGTGATATGCGAATGCAAAAATGGTAACTTGTATTCTGGAGCACGATGGGACACGTGACCCATCAAATTGAACATTTCCTTCGCTCCTCCTTGTACTTAAATTGCCAGAATTGCACAAAAAACGGGTTGAATTTATTTTTATGAAAAAAAATCCCAAATAAATTTCTTGGTTTTCCTGAAATAATGTCCGAATGACATCCTGGAGGAAGTTCTGAAGGAATAATTGAAGAAAATTTTGATAATTTTGAGGAATTTTTTTTTTGATGACCGTGCATTTCGTAGTTGCTACTCCGTGATCGACCAGAACAATCGCAATTGCACAGGGAACCAATGGATGGAAGCATGGGATTTGCTCTCCAACCTTAATGTGCACAGTCCGAGAGCTCTAGTATTTTGGATGGTCGATAACGGCGCTGGCCGCGTCCTCACGGTAATTGGGGATGGGAAGGAATTGATGATGCAGTCACTCGCCCACTGCAAGCCGAGAACACCTCTGCACTCGCCACGAGTTCCTGCGGAATTGTATTGGAATCTAGGGTTAGGTTTTATGGCAGAGGTTCGTCTTGGTTAACGGGTTGCCAATGTGATAGTAATGAAAGGGTGGTGTATATTCTAATTGGATGCCGAAACGAGCTTTTTGGCTCATTTCGAATTCTAACAGTTACCTTTTACAACTAATCAAGTCGTATGTATAGAGATAGAAGATGGAAACGGTATGAAAACCCATTTCCAGATCTAGCGATTGCTAGAACATGAGAAATATATGAAAAGATGCAAAGTAGAAGGAATGGAACGGGCCTGGGATTGAACCCACGAGCTCATGCGTATGAGGCAGAAGCGGTAGCCATATGACCACCAAGCCCGTTAATTTTGAGAATTTTGAAGAATTTTTGGATTTATCCCCGTGGATGATTGTCTGGGGAAAATTCTGAAGGAATTCTTGGAGGAATGGCCAACAAAATTCTCAAATAAATTTAGGAATGTCGGCAAATTCTTTAGGAGTTCTCTTGGAATTCGCACGGAGATATCCGAAATTTCGTCCTAGAATTTTGGAAGCAAATGGCGGAGAAAATTCCGAAAATACTAGATGAATATCCGAGGCAGAGTAGAGACACTTACGCGAAGATAGAGAGAATCTCCTTTCAACAGTGTAATCCTACAGTCTAATAAATAAATACGCAATACTTTATTTGATAAACAATACCCAAATTAATTTCTGGGTTTTCTTGAAATATTTTCCGAAGGAAGTCCTGGAGAAAGTTATGAAGGAATGAACCTGAAGAAATTGCTTAGAGTCTTGAGGAATTTATGTATCTATCTTCGTAGTACTTTTTGAAGGATTTTCTGAAGGAATCCCTGGGGAAATTTCAGAAGGAATTCTTGGAGGAATGTAAAAAAAATATCTTGAAGGAATTTAAGAATGTCGGAAATTCCTTTGGAAATAATATCTGATATCTAAAAATTCGTCCTAGAATTTTGAAAGGAAATGGCGGGGAAATTCCGAAAGAACTACTAGATGAATTTCCGGGGGAATGGAATGTCTTATGGAATGCCTGGAAAAGTTTCAGAGGAATTGTTAAAATAATTTAAAATTTTCAAAAGTACAGTAGACGTTCGATAACTGCAAGTCATTTAACTGCAATGCTTTTTAACTGCAATTCGATAGTTGCAATAGTTTTGCAGTTATCGGACCGCTAAACTTCAAACTGATGTCAGACTCAATGACAGCTGCATTGCACTGCACATTTAGATGCTCTTTTATTGCATCTGACATCGATTGACAACCGTTTGACGTCTAGAATGCGTTGCAGTTATCGAACGGCTACTGTATGTGTGTGTGTTTTTTTTTAACTTTATTAACAAAAAGTATGTGTGTATGTACAGTTATCCATCATTCTGGCTTGAGTCTTGCTCTACATACGGCTCCACCCAATATTACAGTCGAATTTAAAGACCATTCTGCTTTCAATGCACTGCTGTATGAAGGAAAAAAACGGAGGCAGCAAACCCATAAGCAGAGACACTTACGCGAAGCCCGCGGGATCTCCTTTCAACAGTGTAATTCAACATAAATTCACAATCCTTTTTGAGCTTTTCGAGGGGTAGCTCTTTGAGGAAGGGCACGTCAAATCCATTACAACTGTGGGGAGTGTACCCATCTACAAGGGTAGAAATTTTTATTTCCAATTCCAAAAAGAATTTTTGAAGGAATTCCTGATGGAATTGTCAAAATCAATCTTAGAAGAATTTTTAAAAGAATTTTTAAAAGAATTTCCAGAAGAATTCCTTAAGATATTTCTTAAGGTCCTAAGAAGTTCCGAAGCAATTCCTAAGGGAAATTTCAAAGAGAAAGCTGGTTTCATTTGTGGACGTTTTTGAAGGAATTCCTGAAGAAATTCCCGATGGAATTCCTGGGAGAATTTTTGAAGGTATATAAGAATGAGTTTCTTGATGTCTTACCGAAATAATTCCTGAATATATTTTCTAGGGAATTATTTAAGGTATTATGAGAAAATCTGTAGAAATTTTCGATGGAACTCCTGCAGTAAATTCCCAAGAAATTCTTGAGCATATCTGAATATCCACAATCTCGATATTTTGGGTGTTTTTCTTGGCATGTAGTTTTCATTATAGAGTCAAAACTGAGTTCGTTTCACTACTGTCCAGATTTTTGAAGAAATTCTTGGAGAAATAAAGGAATTTCTATTTAAATTTCAATAGCAATTTGTTTGAAACATCCACTAAAAAATCCTTCATTTCAAATTCTGTTCGAAAATCTCTCCAGGTTATTTTTTAGTTATTCCTTCAAGAATTGAGTCGGAAGTTCCACCATGTATTTATTCGAAAATCTCTTTAGAAAAACCACAGGAATTTATGAACATTCATCCAGGGATTCCGTCAGAAAACCTTCTAGAAAGGCAATTTATTTATTTTTCAGAAACTCCTTTGGAACATCCTCCAGGAAGTCCTTTGAAATTTCCTTCAGTAAAGTATACAAAATTTCTGCAGGAATATCTCCGGAACGAATCATAATATGGAGGATTTTTTAAAGGAATTTTCGAAGAAACTCCTGAGGGAATTTGAGTGTTAAACTTATTTTCAATTTAAAAAAAAACACGTAAAAAAAGAGTTAAAAAATAAATGAATTTACAAACAAAATTTCCGAAGATTTTCCAAAAGAATTTCAGAAGAGATTCCCGAAAGAATTCTTAAAGGAATTTTGAAAGAAATTTTCGGAGATCTACTAATTTCAAGTTGCTAAAGGAATTTCAGGAGGAATGTCCGAAGGACTACCTAAAGGAAATTTGGAAAAAATCCTAGAGAAAGTTCTAAATAAATTCCAGAGGAAAATTTCGAGAGCATACCAAAAATATCTCCTAGAGTTTCAAAGGAAATTGTTAAGGAATTACTGGAAGAATTTTTATAAGAAATTAAAAACAAATTCCTGAAGGAATTTCTAAGACAAAAAATCATAAGTCTGATTTCAAAGGTTATTTTTTCCAAAAGGATTTCCGGTTGTATTCCTAAATCAGTGTCCGTAGGTATTCCTATAGAAGTTCTTGAAAGATTTGCCATGGGAATTTTCTGAGGAATTCTCAAAGGAATTTTTAAAGGAACTATTGAAAAAATTCCAATGAATTTCTAAAGAAATTCCTAAACGACTCCGTAAAGGAATTTCCGAAGCAATCCCTAAAGTAATTTCCAAGGACATTCCTGAAGGAACTTTTAAAGAAATTTCGGAACGAATTTACGAAGAAATACCCAAATAAAAATAAATTCTTAGAAGAAGTTCTGAAGGAATTCATTAGAGAACATCTTAATTAATGCTTAGAATTCCCTTTTTCGAATATTCTGAGGAATATCTTGAGGAATTTCCAAACGAATTTCTAGATTTGTATCCAAATTACTTTCCAATGAACTTATGTGCTGTGATGCGGCAATGTCCTGGTGGAGAATGTGTTATAAACTTTTGCTGTGGACATACAAGCTACACCTATTAGGATGTTCACCCCATCAATCTGACTGTAGCTAGTAATTGTACAAAAAAAATAATGGAAAGCATCATATGGATTGCTGCGTGAAACTTTTTTTCTCAGTTCAAACTTCTTCACGCCGATTCACGCCGCCGCCGCCGCCGCCGAACATTGCTTATGGCGTGACGCCGTCGACGCCGCCGCCGCCGGTGTAAAAATGGCCTTACGCCGCCGCCGTTCACAAATACTTCGGCGCACAGGTCTAGTATGGGAGTATTGGGGTTCTCCATGATGCTGCTTTGAAATGGAAGTTGCTGATTCAGACTCATTAATCGGTTAAGCAAAAGAGCCTTCGATTTTGTTTCTGGGCAATGTAGGTTTAAACCAAGGCAAGGTTAAATTGGAAAAAGCTACTCGTTGAAGGCTTTGACCATGCCAAGCAAATTTCCCTATCTCAGCCCTAATTTTAGTCGCGAATCCTTTGGTAAGTGGTATGTTTGATGCCATGTACCAAAGTTTTGAATTTACATAGTTGTTGACATAGTTGTTGAGAAGAATAGATTTTTGAATTAAATTTAGTTTCCTCGGATGATGAAACCACAATCGCGTTCGCAGTCCGTTCAAAACAGCTTGCCAGTTTTGCTTGTGTGCTTGCTTAATGTTGTCTCCATAGCGAACTCCAAGAATGTTCACTATATTCTCGATGTGCAGCCATTCCGTCTCTGCTGTTAAGTTGACGTCGCCTATCATCACAACAACTGTTTTCTGTTTATTCAATATTGCACCAGAACTTGATCCAAAGTCATTGAAGATGGCTACTACTTGCGTAACGACGCTTTCATTGTCAAAAAACATAGAGATGTCGTCAGCATATGCATTAAAAACAATGCGTGGGAAAAGCCTTTCAAAGGTGTCTAGCAGTGGTTGAAGATATATTACGAATAAGTGCATAGACAGTGGGTCACCCTGTCTAACAGACCGATCTATTTTGATTTCAGGGGTTAAGTGTCCATTCACTAGTATCTTTGAGAATGACTGGTTCCAAATCGTGTCGAGAAGGTTTACAAACTGAGGATTGAAGTTCATTCGTAGCATTGTTTGCTTCAGAAATCGATAGTCCACTCTATCGAATGCGTGGTCAAGATCGAATGATACTAGGAGGGAGCTCCGCCGACGATATTTCAGTTGTGCAATTTTGTCAGAAATGCGACAAGTAGCTTCGAAAATATTCCTTTTTCCATTGGAACACTTTTGGTGTTCCGAGAGTACCAATGGGAGTAAGCTCTGCATTCTCTGTTTAAGGACTCTTGCTAGAACTTTATAATCGTAGTTCAATAGCGATATTGGGCGATATCCTTTAGCGCTTTTGTCATTTCCTTTTTTCTTGACAAGAACTATGATTCCATCAAAAAATTGCTTCATTGCGTTTCCATGAAGAGCATCATTGATCACGTTTGTGAATTCAAAGCGAATGATCCCCCACGTTTTCAGAAAGAACTCTTTTGGTAAACCATCCATACCGGGAGACTTTCTTGAGGAACTTCCTTTGATTGCAGCGAGAGCTTCGTCTTGTGTCACCGCTTGCATTAGATTTTCATTTGCGAGAGTGTTTTCGGCAATAACCCTGGCTGGCATGAAATTCAGAGAGTCGCTGGTCTCGGCCGATGTGTACAACGTTTCAAAGTATGATTTGATATGGTTTTTTATTTGATTTTGATCATCGATTTCACTGCCATCTTCAATCTGGAGCGATTTGATTGTAGTTTTAGATCTCTTCCCATGGATTTGAGCAACATGGAAAAGAGTAGTGGATTCCCCGGCCAGAAATGTTTCGTTAATTCTACGGAAGCTGGTTGAAAACTTTCGTTGATGTCGAAGCATTTGTGCTTTGATGCGATTGATTGTAGCAAGTTGTTCAGGATTATCAAGATAGTTGTCATATGCTCTTTTCAGTAACCCACGATATAATTCCATTGTGTCCCTGAAGTCACGATGTGTGATTGATGATTTCCATTTCAAAAAAGAAATCAGTTTTGGCTTACAGTAAAGTACCCACCACTCTATCCAAGAGCGGTAATTTCTTTTCGCACGTATCCAGTATGTCCACTTCCTAGTTAGTTCAGCCATCACCTCCTGCTCGTCAAGTATGTGTGGTTGAAGACGCCAAATGCCACGCCCTGCTGGAGTGCCCAGGTTGGGAAGAGAGATTCTCACTATGTAGGCTTTATGATCCGAAAATGCGGTAACAGAAAAATGTGCAGTATGAAGTTGGTGTCTCATCGCATTCGAAACCAGTATGCGATCAAGGCGTGATGCAGTATTGGGTCTAATATAAGAAAATTCTACCCTGTTTCCATTAAGAACTTCCCATGAATCGATTAGCTGTGCAGCACTCACAAGACGTTTACACATCGGGCTAATATTCCCACTTCCTGTTGCATCTTTTGGCTTGATTATTGCATTGAAATCACCGCCCAACACTACATGCTGCGTAGAATGCTGAAGATAGTGCGCAACAGATGAATTGAAAAAATCTTCCCTAGCGCTCCGCATGGCAGTACCTGACGGGGCATAAATGTTAATGAACGTAACTGGTCCTATTCTTAATGATATTATGCGATTGTCTAAGCTCCTTTCTATGTTCTGTATATTATATCGATCTCTAACTACCACAGCTGTACCTCGTTGCTGACCAGCAACGTTGAAAATTATTTCAAATCCTGGAATTACCAACTTGTCATTTTGCACTTCTTGTAGAAATATTACATCCAATTCAGCGCATCGAATGAAGGATATCAGCGCATCAATTTTTGTTTGATTAGAGATATTGCAAATATTGATCGTTGCAATGTTATAGCTTAATAAATCCATCACCTTAATAAGAGCAGAGACTTATCTTGTAGCGTTCCCGGTCACTGGCGTCAGAACGAATGGAAAACGGAATAGATGTCAAAACGTCGGTTGGTCTCTTGATGTCATTCCCGTCGTACTTCTGTTGTTGTTTTAATCGTAAAGTACGTTTCGGTTCCGCAGATGTCCGGGGAAAAAGATACGACGTAGTGTAGTTCCATTCAGTGTAGTGTTTAGTGAATGAAGAAAGCCTCACTGATGCCGCATACATTGTACACGGAGGCGGTTGAAATAACAGGGGCAGTGCAGCCGGCGGAATCCACGGAACATTTAGTGCGTGACTCTCTCTTAGTGCTGAAAGTGGTGTATACTCACAGAAGGAAAAGCCCGCGATGATAGTGGTGAGTTTTGTAGTGCCGCAGAATGATGTTTTCATCGCTAGGATATATATTTCGTTGAATGGTATTACTAGATGAACATTGTCCCGTGCGTACGAACGTTGTTTTATGAAGAGAGATACAAATTGCTTCAGAATGGTGGTAGTATTAACTTCGGCAGGACATATACTGGGGCTTACCTGACAGAAGGTGAAGCCTTTGCTGGTGTTTGAAGTGGGTTTACTGTATGATGATTTTCGTGCTATTTTGCTGTTGCTTTCCAGGTGAGATTGTTTTGAATTCAACCAGGGGTGTGTAGAAATTGATAATGAAAAGAAGCGGGTGGATATTGCTTGAGACGAGTGGTAGTATCGGGATTTGCTTCGGCGAGACATATACCCATAGAAAAGCTTACCGAGAAGTGTTGTTTGATCTGCTTCGGCTCTTGCGTTTCACTTCTAGAAAGGGTGCTTCGGTGGGAGTTGAAGATTTCGGTGATCTGTGTCTTTTTGGGGGGGGGGGGGATGCTTTTTGTTACATCTTCGGCATCATCCGAAATATTAAAATCGGAATTACTGCGTTGAGATGCGATGTCATCTGTGGAACTAGTTCTGCTTGGGCCAGCGACTTGAGATGTTCCCAGTGGAGTGCGAGTTAAAGATGTAAGTCTTATTAGATTCGTACCAGTGTCCATGATACGATCTGTAATCACGGTAGCCAAGTTTTAAGTGAGCTAGGATTTTCGCTTTCGGTTGTTTCAATTTCATCCATTGTGGAGATCGAATTTGGTTGATTGTTCCTCGATATCGGGGCAGTAGGTAACATTCCCTGTACAACCTGTGCTGCAGTTAAACGACTATTGATGTCTAGACTCACCTCTCTGCGTGCTTCAGTGCAGGAACGGCCGATATGCAATGGCCGCACACAGTACCGGCAAGTGCGAATCTGGTTCCGATATGCGATAAAGGCAGTGTGTGTTCCCAGTGAAATATACGATGGAATCGCTTTTTGCAGTCTCATTCGCACTATTCTTACTCCTGTCGGCAGGCCAGGCCAAAAGTCCTTCCACACTTCATCTTGTGTGGAGAGAACTTCACCATAGGGCGCTAGGTGTTTAGTGATGCTCTCGGTCGTGATGTATGATGGGAGATCGGCTACCTTAACCTCAATGGCATTGTCATACGGTACCAGCGGAATGGCGTACTGTTTATTGTTGAGCTCGACCGTATGCTTTAGGCTGTGCTCGGCTACCAGCTCTTCCACATATTGTTGTGATTTGAGCTCGATAATGACTCGCGACTTGGACATGCTTGGCTGGATGCAGTTTACCTTTGACATATCTAGGTTGATTTTTTGGCTGATGAGCTCAAAAACTTTCTCTAGTTTGGGGCGGGCTGGCATGGTGCTGAAATCTAGATAGAGGGAATCCTTACGATGATCGTTCATCTTGAGGATGTATTGGCCAGCGACCACGGGGACGTGGTTTGCGGCAGCACGTTGTTATCCGATGGAAAAATGTAATGGCGATTGTTTTCACTCAGCAGTAATCTCAATAACGTCTGTACACTATGAAAGCTAAATGTCAACTCGAAGCTGTTTGAAAGGGCCATCAAAGTCCAGATATATTTTTAACATAGCATAATTTGCTTCCTTGAGTCGATCTTCTTCTTCTTCTTATTGGCATTATATCCCCACACTGGGACAGAGAGCCACCTCGCAGCTTAGTGTTCATTAAGCACTTCCACAGTTAGTAACTGCGAGGTTTCTACGCCAAGTTACCATTATTGCATTCGTATATCATGAGGCTAACACGATGGCACTTTTATGCCCAGGGAAGTCGAGACAATTTCCAATCCGAAAATTGCCTAGACCGGCACCGGGAATCGAACCCAGCCACCCTCAGCATGGTCTTGCTTTGTAGCCGTGCGTCTAAGGAGGGCCCCCTTGTGTCGATATCGAGTCATAAAACATTCACTCATGGAGGTAGGAAAGCGATATTTCGAAACAGGCTGAATGATCACTGGTTATGCGTGTAATTTAGACCTTAGACCTGAAAACTAACGGGATATATGGTTTTCATTATTTTCATTATTTCGTGAAAAATTCCAAATCAAAGTAAATTTATAAATCAAGCTTCCTACAGGATTTTTTTTACTATTGGAGGTTTCCCAGTCTCTTGAAGGGAGGCTTCCAAGCCTCTTATAGGGAAGTAGATAGGTAGGTAGGCGTCTAAGCCTATTAAAAACAGGCTTCCGAGCAAATTGAAGGGATGCTTTAGAACATCTTGAAAGGCGGCTTTTGAGCCACTTAAAATGAGGCTACTAAGCTAAACTATGCTTCCAAGCCACTTGAAAGAAGAATCCCGAGTCTCTTCAAAAGAAGCCTTCGAGCCTCTTGAAAGGAGGCTTCCAAGCCAAGTGATGTGAGGTTTCCGGCCATCTTGAAAGGAGGCTCCGGAGCCTTTCCCACTCAAAAGGAGGCTTCTGAGCCTCTTGAAAGTACGTTGGAAGAAGAATTTCGTGTCTCTTGAAGGAAAGCTTCCGGGCCTTTTGAAAGGAGACTTACAAGCATCTTGAAAGGAAGCTCACGAGCCTCTTGAAATGAGGTTTTCGTGCCTCTTAGAAGGATTGTTTCATGGCTCTTGAAGGGAGGCTTCCTGGTCACTTGAAAGGCGGCTTTTCAGCCCTTGAAAGGGGGCTACCGAGCCTCTTGAAGGGAGGTTTCATAGTCTCTTGAGCCACTTAAAAGGGGGTTTCTTATCACCTTAAAAGTACGCTTTGAAAAAAGAATTTCGAGCCTTTTGAAGGGAAGCTTCCGAGTCTCCTTAAAGGAGCCTTCTGAGCATCTTGAAAGGAGTCTTCCGAGCCTCTAAAAAGTAGGCCACCCCGCCTTTTGAAAAGAGGCTTCCATGTAACTTGAAAGGAGACTTCAAAGTTTCTTAAAGGGAGGTTTCCGAGCCTTCTGAAAGGCGGCTTTTGAGCCACTTAAAAAAAGGCTTCCAAGCATCTTGAGAAAAAGAATTCCGAGCCTCTTGAAGGGAGACTTCCGAGCCTCTTGATAGGAGGCTTTTGGACCTCTTGAAAGGAGACTTCCGCGCCTCTTGAAAAGAGGCTTCCGAACTACGCGAAGGAAAGCTTCCGAGCCTCTTGAAAGGTGGATTTCGAGTCACTTTAAATGAGGCTTTTGAACTTCTTAAAGGAGACTTCCGAACCTTTTGAAAGGAGGCTTTAAGCTGCTTGGATGAAGGCTTCCGAGAAGCGTAGAAGGACGCTTTCAATCCATTTGCAACGAAGTAACTAAGGATTCCGTACCTTCAGACTCTATGTTTCAGTTCAGAAGCATGTTGTTAAAATATCATCCAATTTTTTGTTCCAAACAAGTAGATTGCATTAAAGATTTTTAAAATTTGTTCATTTAACGTTTTGTCCTTTTGTTCTTTTATCGCACAGCCCTCGCCATGCATATTATGTACAAGACAAAATAAAAACCCTAATTAATCCACCTAGCGTTGGTGATGCCTTTCTCGCGTATTATAAAAATGAGAAAAACATATAAGAGAGGTCAAATTTGCACTTTAGGGGGATAAATTTCACTTTTCCTTCAGTTTGTGTCTATTTGCGGTCATTTGAGGGCATTGCAGCGATTTCTGTAGAATTTTTTTTTTCGATTTTGAATTTTTTTTCCAAGCCAATAACTTTAGAACGCAATGAATGGCCGATCGAACCAATTTTCAATAGGAAACAACTAGACAGCAATCCGCGTCGGTTGTAAATTGTTGCGAACAAATCGGAAAATGCTAAGTACCAAAAGTGTGTCTTTTGTACACACACATACAGACATCACCTCAATTCGTCGAGCTGAGTCGATTCGTATATAACACTTGGGTCTCCAGACCTTCTAACAAAAGTTCGGTTTTTGATTGATCCTATAGCCTTTACGTATACTTTGTATACGAGAAGAGCATAAATACACAATTATCAAAATTTTATCAATAAGTTTTGATTGGAATTTTAATATATCCGCCATTACGCATTCTTGCCTGAGGTACCCCCTGGGGCCAGCGAAGGTACCTCTAGGAGTACATGTACCCCAGGTGGAGAACCGCTGACCTATGCCATGGACCCATTCTATTCTATGCAGCACAAAGGGCATGTACCACTTTTGAAACAGGCCGATAGATCTTTGGACAGGTTCAAGATCCAGGAGGTTGTTGGAGCACATTAAATATGTACATGAAAATGTTGAAAAACGGCGAATCATGCGTTAATATATCAATATGGATCTGCAGCACTTACGAATGTGCCGGAAATGCCTTCAGTTGAGCTCTGAGGTTCATACTCTACGGAATACTTGAAAATAAGAAAGATCTGGTTATTATGTACTCATATACCAACATAGACATATAGCTTTTGTTAATTCACCTAAAATACCTGTTGCTAGACCTTTAATACTATTTCAGACTTTCTTGGCGTACCAAGAACATCTTAAGACCTCAACACTCAAACAATTGGACGACCCTGATACCGAAAAGAATTCGGACGAGCCTAATACCGAAATTGGTAAAAAAAATACATCTTTACACTAAAAGCAAGTTGAATATCAACTTGTGTTTACCTAAATGCTCCAAACTCGAAATAGTGGCTTTTACCTTCCTTTTACGATTAAAATTCCAAATAACGGTCCCTATTTTAAGGCACCAAATTCGGCGTAACGCTCCCTCATTTTACGCTCTGATTAATTTTACGCTCCTCTCTGTTTTGGACGCAAAAGGAGGCTTTCCAGTAGTTTCAAAACAAAAATACTTGGACGATTTTTGATTTTTTGGATTTCTCGTATAACAAATACAGGGGTTAGATGAAAAGGTTGAGATATGCAAAAAAAAATGTCGAAGTTCAAATCAGCATAACTTTGTGTAGAATGATCCAATTTTGATGAAATTGATGTCCTCATGCAAAACCTCTGATTGGGCCTTGGCCACTGGAGATGTTTCGGGTTTTCTGAGGGTATGTTTAAAATCCATTTTTTCTTCTGCTTGTCATTTTATATGAAGTTTACTGCCATCATGTTTTATGCATTCCCCAGAAACTAGAATTACTATGCTGATCAATGCTGTCTGCAGATCGAAAATTCGTTAGATATACGCAGATATATGGCCATTTTCGTGAAAACGGTACGGGATCCACCCAGAACAAATGTGACTTTCGCAGAACAGCCGGAACCTGTTACAAATTGGCCAGAGAGTCTTACAGTCCTCAAAATGTATCTTGAATAAAGATCCAACATTCATCGTCTTGGAAAAACATGACTTTTGACACCAATATATGCATGGTTCCAGATGGTACCAAAACCGGCCCCTCCTGGTATACTTAGTATACGAGAAAGGCAAAAAGTAAAAGTCGGAAGACGGTTTTTAACACTATTGAAATTGAAAATGGTCGACTTCCAGTTTGTAAAAACTATCGAAATCGATGTTTGACGTCAAAAGAATTCGTCATTAAAGGTAGGTAGGTAAAGGTAAAGGTAGGTCAATAAAGTATTCAAGGTAAAAATGGACAAACATCCATTTCATCGTGGATGCAGTTTACTTGCAATAATGAAAAATACATAGGGTCAATAGATCAAATTTTATTTTACTTTCCAGTTGCTTATTCGACTGTTCTTTAGGAAATTGCCTTCCTGTAATGCTGGGTAGATACATTAAGAGTCATAGTAAGAAGCAATTTCTTTCAAATGACCCACCACCTACTCCACTTTGTAGATGGAGTCAATGGATACAATTATAAAAATGCAACTCAATTAACCATAAGCTGGTTTCAAAGCTGATGACTTGATTCGCCAGGCTTCAGACCGCTAATAAATTACGAATGCAGGGATTACGAATTTGGTGGATCTGCTAAATTTTCTGACTGATTTGAGCTCTGTGTAAAGGCGAGATTCTAAAATGCCAAACGTCGTGATATCAGATATTTGTACAAAAACGAATTCGAACCTCATAACGGAAAGCAAAAATATGTTTGAACTTCAATACCAATTGGTTAAAATTGGTATAATCTCACCATTTTGTTAAAGTCAATCCTGTTTACAAGACGCTTCTTTGAGAGTTCTTTGAGAGTCGTTATACGCGTTATTTTAATCTTAAATGGCTTCCCGTAAATTTGAGAAATATCTGAACACAAAATTTGTCCTCAATTGCAATGGAGTAGGAAGACATGCACTAGACAAAGGACACTGGTATGCTACGTAGGTTCAATGAAGTGCACGCAGTGGTTCCTCCCGAAAAAGAAAGATATGCTATTTTTCGAATTATCGCATTGATGTGCGATGATTTGAGATTTATTAATCGGTCTCTCCATATGAAAAAAGGATTCACAAAATTGAATAATTTTAATAGTGTTACAATAACAGTTACAGGAATAAAATCAATTTCTATGATATCATAATATGTACTCCAAAACCCGATTGATCCACTCTCGTCAATAGTAAGTCGCAATTATAAATCGCCATCACCCACTGAAAGACAAATACTTCAGCGCTGTATGCATCGAATACGAAACAAATCGTGACTCATACCATACCGGCATTAATTTCACATCGCTCCGATCCACATACCAAAGCAGCACGGACTACGGAGGAACAACGTATGTAGGCTCGTACGTGCTCTGGGTGTAGATTTCTGTGTGTCTATTGCTGGGGTGCATCACACTCGAAATAAGTTCCGGGGCACTACTGACTGACTGTGAAGAGATACACCCCACCGACCGGTGTGGATGACATAACCGAAATCGAATCTCCTGCAACTATAACTGGTATGGTGCGGAGATCCGAGTCCGATCCACATCCGCATCGACTGTCTGTGTTCAGGTTCATACAGTGCCAGGCAGTGCGTTTCATTCGGATGCAGTCAGTTGGCGAAGGTATCAATGAAATTGATGGATTTTCGATGATCGATGACAGACAATGTAGGCAGAAGAGATTTGATAGTTGCTGTACGAATAATTGAATGCATTTAGATATTTGCACGCACATTGGCTTTAATGACGAACTAACACATTGGGAACAAACAAGTGTCGGAATTTGAAACCCTATCGTACGTTATGGAATTATTTCAATTGAAATTTGAAATTCAAACGTTCTGATTGAAGTTTTCTACATTTGGCGCGTAACTACTGTGAGTGATTGTTCAATATATATTTTTTGTGTTTTTCAATAAATTGAAAATCAATTGCTCACACAGCCGAACAGATGAACCCAAAGCTAATGAAAATAATCCGCCCACTGCAGTTACACCCCTATGATACTCGGAACGAGATTTGTTTGTGTTTCGATAAACATCGTGTGCTTGAATTACGTTTACTAATAGCAATTGATATTGCTTTCGACGGAAATGGATATGACATAAATATGACCTGAAGGTAATATATTGAATTTTGACGAAACAATACTAGCTGCAATGAAAAGACACAAATAGCACAGATTCACAAGAAGTCCAAAATCATCGAATAAGGCAGAAAACTTTTGGAAAAACTTCTATCGCTTTATGATATTTCTAGACCAACATTTGAAAAGGGCGTAGCAGTCAAAATTTATTCCTTCTGGTTCTTTGTCTACATATATCAATAGCTATATATGTAGACGAGAAATCAGTTTAAGAATTAGGGATAACCTATTTGCCGATCAAGATATTGTTCTGCAAACACACACCACTATACGAAACCTTATCGAATTATTTCCCCCATAGCTAATCGGTAAGCAAACAACTTTATGGTGTGTCATCTGTTGCCCCTTTTTTGGCTATTTCAGTTTAAATTCATACTCATTCATTAGCACGCCCATTTGGTGCTAATGTCATCCGCACCTTATAATTGCCGTCATGGCGTTAAAAAAAAACTGTGTCACTATATCAGCTATGCCGCATGATAAGGAAGCAATTCCGATTCACGGAATATTAAGAAACGCCCTTCCAGTCTGTTCTGTTATGTTAATTGGATATTTTGATGATCAGATTTTTAAGCAGTCAGTGGCTGGTGCCATCTTCAAGGAACTTCCGGGAGTACGGTGTAGATGAATGAAACTAAAACAATTTGGTTTGGAAAATTATTCTGTTATTCTTTTCAAATCGATTGAAATCAACTTCACTAGGTTACTTTTGATGTATCGGATTTTTCAGAAAGGTTCCTGATACGGTGACCTGATTTCAATAATTTTGAACCATTGGTTGAGCTTTCGATGACAATTACCGGCTAACTACCTTCAGATCCTATAGAATTTGTAGGGTGTGGATTCCAGACAGCTTGGGGCCGTACACATATTACGTATGCACTTATGGGGAAGGGGGCGAGGTTTGTATCGTTTTCTTACGCACCATATAAATAGCCCAGTGCTGAGACTTGATCCCCTTTTGATGATATAAATTCGAAATAAAACCAGCCCTTCATGATTTGCAAGCACTCGGAGTATTCGAGAGACGGGAGCTTAGAACCATCTTTGGCGGTGTGCAAGAAGACGGTCTGTGGCGGCGAAGAATGAACCACGAGCTCGCCCAGCTCTACGGCGAACCCAGTATCCAGAAGGTAGCTAAAGCCGGAAGGGTACGATGAGCAGGGCATGTTGCAAGAAATAAAACCAGCCCTTCATGATTTGTTTTGCCGAATGTGTGTATGGGTGTCCAATTGTCCCGTGAAGTTCCCCCAGGAATTCCTTCGGAAGTTCCTCCAGGAATTCCTTCGGAAGTTCCTCCAGGAATTCCTTCGGAAGTTCCTCCAGGAATTCCTTCGGAAGTTCCTCCAGGAATTCCTTCGGAAGATCCTCCAGGAATTCCTTCGGAAGTTTCTCCAGGAAATCCTTCGGAAGTTTTTCCAGGAATTCCTTCGGAAGTTTCTCCAGTAATTCCTTCGGAAGATCCTCCAGGAGTTCCTTCAGAAGTTCCTCCAGGAGTTCCTTCGGGAATTCCTCCGGAAGTTCTTTCGGGAATTCCTCCGGAAGTTCTTTCGGGAATTCCTCCGGAAAATTCTTCGGAAATTCCTTCGAAAGTTCCTTCGGGAATGCCTCCGGAAGTTCCTTCGGGAATGCCTCCAGAAGTTCCTTCGGGAATTCCTCCGGAAGTTCCTTCGGGAATTCCTCCGAAGTTCCTTCTGGAATTCCTCCGGAAGTTCCTTCGAATTCCTCCGGAAGTTCCTCCGGAATTCCTCCGAAGTTCCTTCTGGAATTCCTCCGAAGTTCCTTCGAATTCCTCCGGAAGTTCCTTCGGAATTCCTCCGGAAGTTCCTTCGAATTCCTCCGGAAGTTCCTTCGGAAATTCCTCCGGAAGTTCCTTCGAAATTCCTCCGGAAGTTCCTTCGAAATTCCTCCGGAAGTTCCTTCGAAATTCCTCCGAAGTGCCTTCGGAAATTCCTCCAGAAGTTCCTTCGAATTCCTCCGGAAGTTCCATCGGAATTTCCTCCGGAAGTTCCATCGGAATTTCCTCCAGAAGTTCCTTCGCGAATTCCTCCGGAAGTTCCTTCACGAATTCTTCCAGAAATTCCACCGGGAATTCTTCCGGAAGTTCCACCGGGAATTCTTCCGGAAGCTCCACCGGGAATTCTTCCGGAAGTTCACCCGGAAATTCCTCCGGGGGAATTCCTGGAGGAACTTCCGAAGAAACTTCCGGAGGAGCTTCCGAAGGAACTTCCGGAGGAGCTTCCGAAGGAACTTCCGGAGGAATTCCCGAAAGAACTTCCGGAGGAACTTCCAGAGGAATTCCCGGAGGAATTCGGAGGACCTTCCGGAGGAATTCGGAGGAACTTCCGGAGGAATTTCGAGGAACTTCCGAAGGAATTCGGAGGAACTTCCGGAGGAATTCGGAGGAACTTTCGGAGGAATTCCCGGAGTAACTTCCGGAGGAATTCCCGGAGGAACTTCTGGAAGAATTTCCGGAAGAACTTCCGGAGGAATTTTCGGAGGAACTTCCGGAGTTATTTCCGGGGGAAGTTCCCAAGGAATTGTGTGGAGTTCCTTCGGAAGTTCCTCCAGAAATTCCTTCGGAAGTTCCTCCAGGAATTCCTTCGGAAGTTCCTCCAGGAATTCCTTCGGAAGTTTCTCCAGGAATTCCTTCGGAAGTTCCTCCAGGAAATCCTTCGGAAGTTTCTCCAGGAATTCCTTCGGAAGTTTCTCCAGGAATTCTTGTGGCTTCGTGGCCGTGCGGTTAGCGACGTCAATCGTCTAGACGCATGTGCTAGGGAGTGTGGGTTTGATTCTTGCCCCAGTAATAAGGAAACTTTTCGTGATCGAAAAATTCTCCACTGGTCCACTGGGTGTTAAGTGTCCTGTCCGTTGTCTCATGCTAGATTTTAAGTGTTCAGTCTGTACGACCTCTGGTCGAAGACGGTGTTCCTGTTTCTGTGGAAGTTTCTCCAGGAATTCCTTCGGAAGTTCCTCCAGAAGTTCCTCCAGAAGTTCCTTCGGGAATTCCTTAGGAAGTTCCTTCTGGAGTTCCTCCGGCAGTTCCTTCGGGAATTTTTCCGGAAGTTCCTTCGGGAATTCCTCCGGAAGTTCCTTCGGGAATTCCTCCGGAAGTTCTTTCGGAAATTCCTCCGGAAGTTCCTTCGGGAATTCTCATGGAAGTTCCTTCGGGAATTCCTCCGGAAGTTCCTTCGGGAATTCCTCCGGAAGTTCCTTCGGGAATTCCTCCGGAAGTTCCTTCGGGAATTCCTCCGGAAGTTCCTTCGGGAATTCCTCCGGAAGTTCCTTCGGGAATTCCTCCGGAAGTTCCTTCGGGAATTCCTCCGGAAGTTCCACCGGGAATTCTTCCGGGGGAATTCCTGGAGCAACTTCCGAAGGAACTTCCGGAGGAGCTTCGAAGGAACTTCCGGAGGAGGCGCTGCTGCTGTTCTCTCGTCGAACCACTGCATGAGTGATAAATTTCTTTTTCTAATCACCTTAATGCCGCCTACAAACTGATATCCCAGATCATCTTCCGCCGTCTGAAACCATTAGTAAATAAGTTCGTTCGAAGTTATCAAGCCGGCTTCGTTGACGGCCGCAGGGGCCGTTCAGGGGCAGCATGGACTATGTCCAAGGGCTTGACGATCCATCCCCAGGCCATCTGCGAGTTGTGAGACTTGCCTAGGAGGTGGTGGGGTTTGACAGTGGGCCCTGTAGTGGGCGCTGCATGTATTCGCAAGTAGGCCCCACCAAAGCGACCGTGTGCCGCTCAATGCGTGCAAGCCCAAGTCCTGGTGTCAGGTGGAACACAAAACAGACCTGACACGACGGCCCTCCGACGAGACAGGAGGTTTGCGCAGGCCCAATAAGCCGTCTAGAAAACCAATCATTACGAACAATATAAGAGATAATGCGACTCGATACAATCGGCAAAGACCTAGGCGACGAATACAGGATCACGATTGGAAGCTTGGAACATGGAATTGCAAGTCTATCCTAAAGAATTTACCCTGAAAAATCTCGGTTCCGGTCCGATCTAGGAAATTTTCTCGACTTTTCTGGAAATAAAAGTATCATCGTTTCGTGATAGCCTTCTTCTTCTTCTTATTGGCATTACATCCCCAGATAGAGTCGCCTCGCAGCTTAGTGTTCATTAAGCGCTTCCACAGTTATTAACTGCGAGGTTTCTAAGCCAGCCGTGATAGCCTTATGACAAACAAATGTAAACATTGTAATTTGGCTCAGAAACCTCGCAGTTAATAACTGTGCTTAATAAGCACTAAGCTGCGAGGCAGCAATTTCCCAGTAGGACATGTAATGCCATTGAAGAAGAGAAGAAGAAGAAGTACTTGGAACTTGGCTGATTTTTGTTATTTCGGGCAAGAACTAGATAAAACTTTTGTAAAACGTACGAAAAACTACAGCTTCAATGGTGATAAATTTTCACACGGCGGCAAACCCATTCATTTTTGACGGCAAGGAATTCGTCAGCGGCGGTGGACTGGCGCCGAAAATCGAGCCCAGCTACTTTCAGTATGAAAGCTTTGAAGCCACGCATCTCACCCCACGGCTAAGGAAGGACACATGCCAACCACAAATTAATCCGAACAAAAAATTATTAAGGCAGTAATTTGATTTTGTTTTGCTATTAGTTAAAGAAAATCTTAGACATAAGAAACAAACCCTTTTTTTATTCATTTAATTATGATTGAATGAATATAGAAGGTAACTTTTTGCTCTACAATCCATTATTTCAGTAATTCAATATTTTATATATTCGAAGCTGGATTTTTTCTTATTATTGGCATTACATCCTTTACTGAGACATTGCCGCCTTGCAGATTAGTGTTCATATAGGATGGCATACCTATCATTGACGGACTTGAACTATTTATCTTCCTACATAATTAAATGTGTTCCAAGTTCCTATTTTTAATGATCTGTTCTGTATACTTTCAACTAATGCAATTTCGATTACTATTAAAACGTGGTAAGATTTTACGACTCAAAATACACGCCAATAAGATAATCCCAATGATACATGTTTTGTAGAAGCATTGGATTTCGTAGAAGTGGTTAAGACGAAATAGCACATAAACATAATTAATCACAACTTAAACTGACAACCTTTCGCATCTGCACCGACTCGTACCCATCCAATCAGTTCGAATCATGCTAATTGACTTTCACTTCGTACCACGTCCCTTATCTTGCGCCACCGCGCGCGTATAGCGTAGCAAATCGGTTCCCGTACGGCGACAACTGCAGCCAAGCGTATCGAGGAATGACTCCGTTGGCGACAGCAGCAGTTCAACAGTGCCGCTGCCGCTACCAATTGACCTGTCATACGGAGTTTATAGAAATCGAGTCCGCCTCGATTTGGGATCGAGTTGTCAGCCGAGAACGGCTTTCTCACAGCACAAAGCACCAGCCCGGGAGGTTGCATATGCAGTGGCGGCAGTCGCAGCCGCCGCCAGCAGCAGCATCGACAGTTCGTTGCACTCCCCTTGTTGCGATCGGGCAAGCGAAAGCCGCCAATACTGTTGGAAGCTGTGCGCAGCTTAGCCGGAGCCGGACCTATCCCAACTTGGATTGGATTAAACGGGCGCGTTTGTGGATGGCGGCTGAGGGAAGTTCACAAATATTTTCCGATGCTTATCGGCAAACAGGCATTGATTTATGAGAGTTCATTGAGTTTGGTTAAATTTATTCATACGAAACGCTACAGAGATTGAAGCGTTCCGAATGTGATGATAAATCGATCAATTTAGATGAAAGATTAGGGCGTTTGTATGTTCAGATAGGAGCTGATGCTTGTTCCAACGATGTTGCAGAAGGTCAGTTGAAATTTAACTATAGATTGATTCATTGTTTCAATTACTTCTATACTCTTGTAGAAAATTCTAAGCTTTAATATGAAATATTTTGAATGAATTGTGAACGAATATTCATACATATTTGTATAACACCAAAACAATTATTTAAATCATCCTCGTTGGATGATAAACTGAACGTTCATCAACGTTTATAAACATAAATATGTGATTCCTTAGAAAATCATTCATTCATTGGTATATCGAGAAGCACTCACATTTCTAACGCAACTGTTTTATAAATTGTACTCCAAACATTCAAACTAAGTTGTTTGTGTAACCTATTTCAGATTGCCGCATTCAAACATTCTCTCTAAATGTGGCACACTGGAGCTAATGTTTCCTACATAATCCAATCTAATCAATAATGGATGACATCATTAAAAGGCACATTATCGTACGCTCATCACAAACTACGTCAATGCAAATGTGTCAACGCAAGCATGATACCACACACTGTCGATGATGATGATGGCGGCTCCAGTAACATACTGACCCAAAGTTCGAGATAGACAGCATGCAGCATCGCAATACCCCCGAAGCAAACGATAAATGGACGGACAATTGCTCCGTATGCCACATCGAGTTTATGCCACAGAGTCGACCAGAACGTCGTGTCACAGCCACCAGCCAAATATAGTTCGATGGAGGGGCCATAATGATTGGATCATCATCAGCGGTGTTCGCCGATTTGAAAATTGTCGGCGGCATCGTTTGTCACAATTTTGCTAGGTAGCAGCGGCAGGGCGATGTGAATTAGATTTTTCTGAAATCTCCATATTTTTAAGTTTCCGACAATTTTTTCCAATTTCCACTAGTTTTCATGAAAATGTTTTCTGAATGTCCAAGCAAAATTCTTTTGAATTGAAATAACTTTGCCAGTAATAGAACAAAGCCTGCCAAAATGACTAATTCCCATACATTTAGCAATCAAATTCAATAAAATCTAGGAGAACATCTTCCACTAAGTCAGCTCTCAATATAATTATCGTAAATTATTGCATTCGACCGCCTCACATCCCATTATTTACAGCTATTTCGCCTTCTCGTGAACATATTTCAACTTCCAATAACCCTTCACCGAAAAGGCTAACCTAATAATGGCCTCCAACCCTCCGACTCGCAACCATTTGAGAGCCCTTCTGATTTTTTTCGCCGCACGGAATCCCAAAACAGAAGAAAATATATATGCTAATCCGAACAATTATTTAGCGATTAGATATTTTCTCAAATCAGAGTCGCGGTACCCCAAAAAGCATCTGATGCTGCTGCTGCTGCTGATGCGAGAAGGTTGCGACCACACCTTGCCAGCTTGAAGGTGAATAAAGGAAGAGGGAGGTTTTCAAGCCAAAACAGCGAAGGCATTAAGACGCATAAACATAATTTATGATACAACAACATACCTGAGCCGGGGCCGCGCCCTTTTCTTCGCTATATCTTTGTTAGTTGGAAGCAGGAGGTGGCAGCAAAGGTAGACTGGTTTAAAATATTGAAATACATATTTTTTAAAGAGCGAGTGTCGATGGAGATATATGATTTCCACACTCAAATTAAGCATTGCTTGTAATAGCTGCAAGGGTATATATAATACCGTCTCTGCATAATAACTATACAAGAAATGTTATTTTTGCACCACCAGTCCACTGTATGAGACCGTTACATTTGTGTCAAGCAATTAATAAAAACGATTTCTAATTCATGAGCATCCGGTTAGACAACATGTAAAACATACACATGAGTTCAACGGTTACTATTTCAAGACTGTTGGAATCTCATCTGTGTCTCACTTTTACTTTCAACCATCACTCTTATAATCAATAGACCCGGCCGTTAGCACAAGGGTTCATGGTGCGAGGCTTGAGATAAGTCTAGGTTTGAATCCAAATCCAGACTTTATAAAAAAAAATATAGTGAAACAGGACTGCATTCAAGTCTTATACAATTTTTGTATACGGCAAGTTCTTATACAGAATCGTATGTGGATAATGCATAAATGCATTATAATATGCTATCCTATGGTTAAGTGCATGATGAAGCAATTTCATTATTTAGTGTTTTCACAGACTTATACGTCATCATAATTGTTGGTTGTTGTGCAGAGTTCTCACTTGGCACTAGTGGACACTCGCGTACCGACTTCGGAAGCTGAAAATTATCGCGGAACACAGCGGACATTCACGGACAGAATGGACGATTTATTGAACTAACATAGCTGAACGTATTTACACATAATGTTGATGGTCAAGTAAATAAAAACAAAGTACATGAAATAAACATAAACATCAACCGTGTTGCCAGAAGGGCCAAATTACATTTAGGGGTAGGAATCCATATTGTAAAACTAGCGGAACTTATAGTGAGGGTCAAACATTGTAATTTCCATCACTCCTCCTCAATGGTTAGTCACCTCACCTTGCTATGGTCGCTTACCGACCAACCCCAACTGTTCAGCAAATTGCCGATGCTTAACGAATCCCAACGGCTTCGTCAGTACATCAGCTGGCATCTGATCCGTTGGACAGTACTGCAGCACCAGCTCACCGTTGTCGCAAAGATCTCGAACAAAATGGTGCTTGGTTTCGATATGCTTTGAGCGCTTGCTGGACCTCTCGGAACGGGCGAAGCTCAGGCATCCCTGATTATCTTCGTTTACCACTGTTGCTTCCACTTGTTCTTCACCAAAGTCTTTTAAAAGTCGCCTAAGCCACACTACTTCCTGGCACGCTTCGGCCAGGGCGACGTACTCCGCTTCCATCGTCGAAAGGGTCACACAACTTTGCCGACGACTGACCCAGCAAACTGCTCCTCCTGCGTAGAACACCACGTAACCGGTTGTCGACTTCCGTGTGCTCGCATCTCCTGCCCAATCAGAATCCGAAAATGCCACCAACTCTTCTGTACCACACGCTTTGCAGCTGTCCAGTCCGCTTCCATGGGGGCACTAAACTTCCGGCCAAGGATTCCCACACTGGTAGCTATATCCGGCCGCGCACACACCGCTACATAGAGAAGAGCACCAACCACGCTTCGATACTTCGTACCATCTTCGAACGGTTTGCTCTCAACCTCGTTCCTCAGATAGCCCTGATCCATGGGCGTTTTTGCCTCCTTCGCTTCGCTTAGGCCTACTCGTGCAACCAGCTTATCGATGTAGTTGGCCAGACTGACACAGAACGTGTCATCCTCCTTCTGTACTTCCAGACCTAGGAAGTGCTTCACATCGCCAAGATCGACAATCTCGAAATGCCGACTCAGCTGCTTCTGAACGCGGATAATCTCCGCCTCGCTCTCTGATCCGATGAGGAAATCATCGACATAAACGATCAGGTATACTCTGAGGCCATCCCTGGTTGCCACGAATAAGCACGTATCCGCCGAACTTGCTTGGAATCCCATTTCCGTCAGAACACCGGTTAGCTTCCGGTTCCAGCATCGAGCGGACTGTTTCAGTCCGTAAATACTTCTACGAAGCCGACAAACGATCTCTTCCTTGCCGCCAACTTCGTAGCCGGGTGGTTGACGCATATAGAGCTCTTCCTCTATGTCTCCGTAGAGATACGCGGTGCGCACATCTAAATGCTTCAGCACCATCCTCTTCTTCGCCGCCATAGACAGCAGTACCCGTAGTGTGGCATGCTTGGTCACAGGGGCAAACACTTCGTCGTAATCGACTCCGTAGCATTGCGTGAACCCCTGGGCAACGATCCGCGCCTTGTAACGGACCACTTCGTTGGATTCGTTCCTTTTGATTTTATACACCCAACGGCCACCTACCTCCTATCTATCTTCGATCTACAGCGAAGCGTCGCATACTACCTGATATTCCAACACTCCTCCTTAGTGTGCACGCGTCGTTACTGTCCTGGCTCCTCCTAACACCGGCAGAAGTATCAGTCAGTATCCTGCCGTGGTGTGGAGAGGGAACTCTAGTATTTATTGTTCTTCGTGAGGGGGTTCCTTGCTCTTCGGCCAACAGGTTATGGGCCCAGGAACGATTCCCGTTCTCCATCTTAGTGGGATGATATGACCGTCGACGTTATAGCAGTGGGATCATGGATCGGCCGCATAAGTCGCGTGGCGCAGTGGGATCATGGATCAGCCACGTAAGTCTTGGGTAGCGCCGGACGGAATTCATCAGGAGGTTGGAACGTTCGGTAGGATGCTGGTTGGTCAGCAGCAGTCCAAGAGGAGCGTCGGAACATTCAGGAGATGGTCAACAGGGTGCTGTGCAAACGTCGGATAGAGGCCATTTGTACGGGCAACGGATTGGACCAGGAGGAATTGTTCGGCGAGGAGGAGCTCTGGACTAAAGGCTCGGTGTTAGGAGGAGCCAGGACAGTAGCGACGCGTGCACACTAAGGAGGAGTGTTGGAATATCAGGTAGTGTGCGACGCTTCGCTGTAGATCGAAGATAGATAGGAGGTAGGCGCCAGTTGGTTGTAGTTGCTCTTGGGTAGATTAAGTAATATTGTTATGAATGTATTGTAGATACCTATTGTTGAATAAAGAGAACTGCAGCTACCGGCAGAAGTATCAGTCAGTATCCTGCCGTGGTGTAGAGGGAACTCAAGTATTTGTTGTTCTTCGTGAGGGGGTTCCTTGCTCTTCGGCCAACAATAATCACCCCTACCTGCGTCGGGTACGGATCTAGGCAATACTCCCGCCTTTTTTCAACCCCTACGCTTCCATGGGAGGTCAGGCTTCAGTGGAATATCGACGGCTTCTGGAACTGTTGGCAAACGATAGTTCGTACTGGATTGTAGCCCTCGAGGGAGATTGGACGCCGTACTCGAGCCCCAACGATGGTTGAAGTTGAACAGCCCTTTATGTATAATGGCCGGTCGACCACCGCCATTGACGTAACTTGTATCAACCGGCCCATCCTCCACATGCTAAAGTGGGAGGTTGCTTCCGAAAACTATGGAAGCAACCATTCCCCAATTAAGGTCAGTCGTTTGACGGAAAGAGTCATTTGGCCAAATGGGTCATACGGTTGAAAGCATCATTTGACCGAACTGGTTTTTTGGTCCAAACAGTCGCATTGCCGAATAGGTCATTTGGCCGAAAATGCCGTTTGGCCACATAGGTCATTTGGCAGAAAGGACTATTTGGCAGAAAAGGTCATTTGGTCGAACAGCTCATACAACAGAAAATGTCCGAATAAAAGTGAATATAAAAAGCGTGAAAAGATTAATGATAATTGAGAAGCAAGAAGTATCACGCAGAAAAAACTACGTTAAAAACAAACATATTCTAGGTAAATCCAAACATAAATTCAGTTTGTTCTGGCATCAAAAATAAATCTGTTTGGAACAAATATATAGTTGCATTTGAAGCGAACAAAAACTTTTTATTGAATCAAATGTGCGTTTCAAGTTGTTTTAACCAGCTAAATGTTTGAAGCAAACATGGATATTATTGTTTTGGTTGACCCCTCATATCAATTTTCATATTCTGGTAGCATTTGACTACCAGATTTCACAATTCCAAACGTTCATATTTCATTTACTTACCTTTCTGTACCTGAAAAACATCCCTATCCTCAATTTGGAAGCAAGAAAACATATGCTTCTACTTTTGCTCCTGCTCCTCTGCTGACTTCCGATCGGATCCGATCCGAACTCGAGTTTTTGTTTACTTTTGCTAGAGCAAGCGAGGGGCTGTCCACTAGTGTATGTATAAAACAAACAGGAATTCAATTTGGTTTTAAAAATAAATATCTTTGATTCAAACATATTACCATTTTGGAAATAAACATGTATATTTTTGAAGCAAATGGATGAAATTTGTATCCGTAATAAAAATAAGAGGTAAAATAAAATAAAAAAAGAACTATGAAATGAAAAGTTGAAAATGGCAAATGAAAAGTAAGAAGTGGAGAGAAGTGAGACATCCCACTTCGCATTTCTCATTTCTTACTATGAAAACAAAAAAGTGGAAAAGTGAGAAGTATGAAGTGAAAAATGAGAAATGAAGAGTGAGTTTCACTTCTCACCTCTCATTCATTTTACACTTCTCAATATGTAGAGTGAGAAAAGCGAAGTGAGAAGTTCGATATAAGGAGTGAGAAGTAAGATGTATCACTTCTCATTACTCACTCCTCATCCTTCACTTATCTTCTCGCACTTCTCACTTCTTACTTTGCACAGTTATAAATGACAAAATACAGGACACAGTGAGAAATGATACGTCTCATTTCTCACTTCTCAGTGAGAAAAGTGAGGAATGCCAAGTGCACAGAAAGAAGTGTCAAATTAGAAGTGCAAAGTAGAGATTGGGAAATGAGGAATGACGTCTTAGTTCTCATTGCTCACTCCTCATATCTCATTTCGCACTTCACACTTTATACAGTGAAAAATGAGTAATTTGAGGTGAGACGACGCACTTCTTACTCCTCATTTCTCACACATTATCTCTCACTTCACACTCTTCCGTGAAAAAAGAAATGTGAACTAAGAAGTCAGAAATGAGATGCGTTCCAATTTCGCCACTTATTTCTCACTACTTATTTTTGCTGACCCTGTCAAACTCTACTCTTATGTTAAAAAAGTGGCGTATGTTCTATTTACTCAACTGGAGTTCCATTTACTATTTACTTGATGGATTGTTTTGCTCCTTTGTTTTTAACAACAGAAAAAAGAGTGGATGAAAGAGAAGAAAAAAAATAACTCAAAAGTAAGTTTAAAAATACTCAACGCTGGGTACTTTTTTTTCTTCCGTGTAGGGTACAGGATACAGATTTACGCAGAATGATGCATTTTACGTCAAAACATTTTTTTAGAAGAAAATGTTGTTCAACAAAGTTAATCGGAATAGTAAGGTCATCATCATGGTGCTATCAAAGAATATGATGGTCATATAAAAAATAAAAATGATTTTTTTTTATTTTGCGAAATACTGGCATGAAATGTTTTTAAAAGTTATAGCGCAGCTCATTTCATTATTTTTTTTGTCTAAAAAAAACTTTTTCTGTAGCTCTTAAGTTAGTTAGAGCAATCTTAGAGCAATTTTATCTACTTGAATTAGAGTGTCCCTAAAAAAAGTATGTTTGGGTGATATTTAGAGCTCAACAAAATGCAACTTTTGATATGTAAATATGTCTAATATCATTTGCCGATCAAGAGTTTTTATTGTTGTTCTGTCAAAGTGACGTTTTTTTTCTAAAGCTGGTATCTCCGATTAGGGCAAACTAAAAAAAATATGTTTACACGGCATTTGAAAGAGAAACTCATATATTTTTTTATGTTAAAAAATTGGAGTTATGTTTTTTTTTATCTCGAATTTTACTAATTTAGTTTACTAATTTTACTTATTTAATTTACTAATTGTACTTATTGCAAGATTTACTCGTGCGTTTGTTTTCTGTGCTTTATTTTGTACCAACAGTCAAAGTGTGCAGTGAATTGACGGTAAAAACTACTTTGGCATTTCTTTTTCCGGAAAATGCTGCGCAACCATCACTGGCGAATATGTGAAAGCGATTAGAGGAGATCGTTCTGAGATGGAGTAAGCGTATAAAATTTCTGACGAGAAGTTAGTATTCATACGCTTTAAGTCCGAAGCCGCTATATCGTTTTCATTAGAGAACAATGAAGAAGTGCATCCATTCTTGTATGCCAACGGTAAACAAGTGATGGGAAAATTTTCTCGTTATGTGAGAGTCTTCGATTTTCCGCCGGAGATTTCAGATTCCGAGCTATCATCGGTACTGTCTAAGTTTTGTAAGGTCAAACGAACCGTTCGTGAACGGTTCCTAGCTGAATTCCAGCTGGACATGTTTACATGGAGTCCGAGGGATCTACATGGATATCGAGGAGGACAATCTGTAAATACTTATAATATATAATATATTATATATATATATCCATTACGAGGGAATAAAGGCAAAATGTTTTGCGTGAAAGTTGGCCACTCACATGAAAAAATCTTGTCCGATGGAAAAACGAACAGTGGGTAATGTCTGTGACATAACCGCTAAGTGGACGTAGGACTTGACTTGACCATGCCTTTAAGATACATAATATGTCCAAATTTCTCACATCAACTATTTTGGATAAATAATCGGCGTTGCATACCATTCCTTGACAAAATCTTCTCATCAAACCGAAACAGAAATCAAATCTACCTCGAACAAAAATCATCAAAAAAAAATCAGGAAGTATCTGTCCGGTCACGAAATATTAGCCTCGACAGTGGCAACCTTCCCACTGAAGGACTGCCTGAAATAAACCACAAGTTGGCTCAGCAGGGGATGTACACACTTACCTCATTTCACCGTATTCGGTAAATTTTACCGAAATCTCAACAGCAGAACAGTTCGGTAATTTATTTTACAGATTTTTCGTAAATTTTTCCATTGCTCAACTGTCAAAATCACCGAAAATCAGTTAAATTATTTACCAAACAGTTCTGCTGTTGAGATTTCGGTAAAATTTTACCGAATTCGGCGATTTATTTTAAGTGTGTAGACTGTATCTCAGCCCTTCCACTGAAGGGCCTTCTAATCCGTGCGATAGCGACTGAAGGAGAACATTATTTTTAACTCTTAGAGCCTTGAAAAAGGCTGTTTGCTTCGGCTAAGTGCAAAAAGTAAGAAAACGATCTTTTCAAATAACCGCGAATTTCTAGTGATGGTATAAAAAAGACTGAATGCTCTGCGAGCGAATGCACTTTTCTTTTATACTACTTAATTTTGAACCTTCTCTGCTTCCCAATTGGTGGGCCAATCAGCTAGTGTCTTGTATCCCGCTTCTTTGTCAGCCAAAGCGTCATCATCATCAATTCAACGCGTTCGAGAAGGGCTTCTTCTTTTTTACGCTTGTTGCTCGCTGCTGGCGTCTATTTCCTAACGGGACTTTTCGCTAGATACAGGCCAATAAGCCGGGCAGGCGAGCTTAGAATTACAGTTCAGGTGGGAAGTACGTGTTCTTTTCTGAGACAACATTGTTAGTAGGTAGTAGAAGGAAGGAAACACCCGGACATGGGATTTTGGGTGATAAGATTTAGAATTCATAACATGGGACGATCATTCAGTCACGTTCACTTTGTGTGCGGTCAGTATCAAACAATGTTTTTCTACATATTTTTTTATCAATGCCAATATTGCATTGATCAATGCATTGATATTTAACGTGTATTTGCTTAGAATTTAGTTTTAAGTCGCGCGGATTTGGCGCAGAATGGATTTTCATGTCGCGCGGAAATGGCGTGGATTTGATTTTAGTCGGCGCGGATTTGGCGCGGAAAATATTTCAGGATCTCCGTAACAACCCTGCAATTTCTATCCCGAAGGGAATTGAAAGCTTTGATATTGATCTCTATCATTGGCTCTCTGAAGAACCGTTTGTTTTTTTGGACATACATGCTGCATCATGCACGCCCGTTGAATGTTACTCAATTTATGTTTAACTTTCACTCATTTTCGGAAAAGTATGCAATACGTCAAAAAATGACTAAAACATTTTTATCAAATTGAGCAAAATGTAATCATATATCTATTGAAATGACTTCATTAGATTTTGAGTGAAAATTGCCGACGCCATTAAGACGTGAAATTGAATTATTTCCGAACTTAAACCTCGATTTAGTATAAATTTTAGTGAACTAAGTGCGTAATTTCTTCAAAAATGGATCGCTTGTCGAAAACGGTGGACACGAAGGTTATGAAACTCCATAGAGGTAAGCTTTTTACTAAATATACCTAAAATTATATTCAAATAATTAAGTAATGTTTTAAATAAGGATTCCGCTGTCATTTACCGGAATGTGGTCAATTAGTTGACGGATACATTTCGGAACTGAAGAACCATTATCGCCTCGTCCATAATATAAATACGAGTAGTAAATTGGAGCTACGACGGCAGAAAATCGCGGAGGTGGAGCATGCAGTTCAGGCTATGGAATATGAATCAAGAAACAATAATATAATCTCAAGTTTGATCGTTTTTTCAACAAGCTTCACTTTGTTTTATTGAAAATTTGAAACAAATCGAATATTTGCAGGTTCATTAGAGAAAAGAAGACCGTCTAATTGTTGAGGTACACTAGGGAGAAGTGAACATGCTGGTAAATGTGGTTTACTACTGAGAAATTGAACAAAATTTCTAAAATACCTAGTAAAGGGTTTTGACAATGTTCATTCTAGTTATTGCCTGACAGGTTTTTAAGATAAAAAAAAAACACCAACATAGAACGAATCTTTATATATATATATTTATTTTTGAACAATTAGTCGTATAAAACTCCCTCTGCCAATAATAAAACAAAACACAGACAAAGCCGCCTTTCCCCTGTTTTATCACAGATTTCATTGATGCCATTCCAAACCAGAAAGTTTGCAATATTGAGTAAAATGTAATCATTTGCATTTCATTATTCATTAGTAAAATTGAGTAGATTTGAATCATTTTCTGACAGGAGGAAGTGTTTACTCAAAATTGAGTAAAGTCCAGTTTAATCATTTTTTGAGTTGTTCCACTTTTTCTGAAAATGAGTGGTTTTTCACTCAATTTTGAGTGGTTTGTTACGGGCGTGTGTGGCTTTTCGTCAGCCTGTCTCGGCTCATCACCGATGCCGGCCGGTCTCGGCTCGACTCTGCTGCTGCTGCCGGTATCTGCTCAGCATTGCTGCTTTGTCGGGTCTGTAGGGTGGATTGCTGCTGTACTGGCTAGGTTTCGGCTGATGATGGTGGCTTCGATGACTTCATTTCCTGCTAAAAGGTGTGAGTGCTGTTCAATCGATGATGCGGTTGCTTCGCTTGTCCCGGTCAGAATGAAAGGAAAAAATCGCGTTGCGCTATTTTATGGCTTCTCGGCAGACCCAGCGGCTGCTCATTCGCTGGTGTCTGCACCAATCAGAACGTGGTAATGGAATGATGCAAGAATTATGCGGTACCCATATTTATAGGTTCCCGTGATCTCAATGTTTTTCATTGAAAACAGTTTCATGCCTATTGAAACAAGTTTTTCGGGTCTCATCAAGCATGGACATGAAAGGCATACTTGGAATCTGTCGATTGAGGGGCTTACCGCAGAAATTCGTCCACTGAGACGAACGCTATTAACGTTTAAAATCTTTCAACACAGCGTAACGCGGTCGATTTGAATATTTTGAAATGACACCCGGTATAGAAAAGAGAGACGTAAGTCCTACGTCAAAACAACGAAAAAATTCATCATGCAAAAAGAAGACCACAGTGAATCAAGCAATAGCACTGCCCGGGGGAGCAAAGAAGGCACAACAGCACCCTGTGCGGATCAATCTCGTGTCGATACAAAAGAACGAAAAGTGGAAAAAATTAAAGCAACGGCATCCATCCGATGTTGTTACAATGCAGAGCGTAGCTATTCCTTCTCGCTTAACTTTTCAAAAGGACCTAAGTTAAGAAACATTTTTTCATGAATTAATTAGAGTACTGCAATCAAATGAATTTATATTGGGCTGTTGATTGCAATATTCAAATTAATTCACGAAAAAAATGGATTATTTTTTGTAACTAAGCACAAACATTTGCTGATGGCTCTGCAAAGTGTTACACACGTCTGAGACTAGGAAATAAAGGAAATGAAAAAAAAACACAGATTTACGAGAATGCATTTTTTGTCAAAACTATACTTAAAAAAAAGAAAAAGAAAAAAATATTGTTTTTCAAAGTTGTTCTGGATACTTGGGCACTTGTATCAATAAAACAATAAAGTTTAAAATAGGGGGCCCATTTTATAAAAAATGTAAAAAAATATATTGTGCGAATAGATGAGCTCGCTGGTCTAGTGGCTACCGCTTCTGCCTTATAAGCAAGAGGTCGTGGGTTCAATTCCAAGCTCGTTCTTTTCCTACTTTGTATTTCTATCTTAGTTCTTTCTGTTACGTTCTACCAAAACGATTCCTACTGTTATAACCTTCCACACAATTCCAAAAACTCTTGTGGCACCTATAAGAGGTCGTACAGTTCTCTGCATCGTTCTTAAGTAGGTGTCCAACAAATCATCCTTCCCCTTCTTCAGCATTCGCAAGGACGTGGCCAGGACAGATCTCGACTACTATTGGAAAGTGCAATGCTTCCTTCTAAGAGATAGTGATTAGTCCCAAATCAATATCTGAGGTAACGGATGAAAGTAGTGCTACTCTCATACAATAGTCTTGGCTTGTACCAACTACGAATTTGTGCGCAGCTCATTCCAAACAACTTTGCTATATAAACTTGTTCTGAAGCTGTTGAAGTTATTGATTCTACTTATTAGCAAAGGGAGTCCCTCAAAAACAATATTTTTGATCTGCTCATCTGCCGGTGGAAAGAGAGGTCAGCATGCTTTCTAAACTTTCGGATCCGCAATCCTGAGATTGTACCGCTCGTGAAATTGAACTTCGTCCTATTTCGCAAACCCAGATTTTATTTTCCCAAACTGGCGGTTTTTCTGAGGACAATTCCTAGTCTCGTCCACTTCGAATCGTATTGTGGAAGAGGCAAGAGTGGTTGGAAACTTGTCTCGTGTCGTGTTGTGTTCTAATAAGCACTAGTACATGAAGATTCTTAATAAGTAGATATAACTAATCAAAGTATCCTTCCTTTTAGTGCTTATCGCGTTTCCCGTGGGGAAATACCATCAAAACCAATCGCATTGGAGTTCCATCGGTTCTGGATCGAAGCAACACCATAACCAACCGGCGGTTGTTAGATTTTCTAACAATTCTGTATCAGAATCTACCAAAACCTGTATAAGAACTGGGCACATGCGAAATTGTTAGATTTTTATACAAAAAAAATGTAAGAAAAGCTTACAACATTGTTAGATTCTTATACAATATTTGTATAAGAATCTAGCAATTTCGCATATGCCCAGTTCTTATGCAGGTTTTGGTACATTCATGTACAGAATTGTTGGATGATCTAACATCCTCCGGTTGGGTGCACCGTTTTGATACCACCGCCGGTACACCCACACTCGTCGAATCACCCGTAAAACTATGGTAGGAGCGCGTAAGTACTAGGAGAACATGCATGTATTTCTGTAAGTGTTGTGCATGCGCATGTGACCTGAATGGCATAATAGAAACCCGTCTCAAACGTCATTAATGAGACCGTCCTAATTACGACACGAACCCATACACCCACTCATCAATGAACTGACACCGCAAGAGATAAAACTGATACATCGCCGTAGAAGAGATCCGGGTATCCGGAGAACATAAAGGTAGGAAGGTTACGAAATTGTACACAAGATGCAAATAAAGTTACACGCCTTGAGCGTCAATGAAATAGGGAAGAGAGTAGGGCCGATGACTTACTCACGCGTGTGCGTGCGCGAACGCGTCCAAGACAAAAGATTTCTCGCTTAACTTTTCAAAAGGACCTAAGTAACATTTTTTTCATGAATTAATTTGAATAGCGCTTTCATGTTGTTATGTTGATTGCGCTATTCAAATTAATTCAAGAAAAAAAGTTACTTAGGTCCTTTTGAAAAGTTAAGCGAGATTTTATCTTGCTAATACGAGTGCTTGGACGCGCTCCGCATCGCTCTACGCGTCAGTATGTCATCGCCCTAGGCCTAGGAAAGCATGCGAAGAAGGAGATAATCGTCGAATAAAGGAAACTTTGTATGTCGAGCTAGAAGAGCTTTTACTTTGTAGTGCCTAAGGGTAGACTACCGGTATTATGGCGAATAAATAAGCGGAACATCGGTTCTCAAGCGAATAACCAATGCGACGATGATTGTTATTAATTCTTGTGAGGAATTCTTCATGTAGCTCGCGTGCGTATGTTAATTTTTGTACTGGGCCATTGGACCCGATATCAATTTCCAACCATTCTCTAATTTTGGTAACAAGGGATTTAGGTGGATGAGCAACTGGGACCGATGATGATGAATTCCCCTCACGATCTAGGTTCTAACGTTTCCTGGGATTAGTTTCCGAAGTTTAGATGGTAAAGACGGTATCTGACCCCAAGCCACATTGTTGGTTAGCTTCCCTCCTGAGTTCAGGAAACTCAACCCCTCCTTCTGAAGGGTCTCAGGCCAGGCAAACCAGAAAACTGTTGGGTGGTCTTCTGAAAGAAGTGGCGCTTAAACTACCCATTTTAAAACGGGAATCCTGACTAGGCTAGCGGGTTATTCCCGAAGGCGACTTTTCCAAAAAATCTAAAACAAAAAAGTAGATCAGAAAATACTGTTTATTGAGGAACACACTTCGAGTAGGTAAAGTTGCTCTAAATTAGCAAACTTAAAAGCTGCGCTACAACTTTGTAGCACATTGCATGTCAGTATCACGCAAAATAAAAAAAATTAAAAAAAATATATAATGGGCCACCGTATTCTAAGTAGAACAAGTTTTTGTTTTCTAAAAAATATAGTTTTGGGCTTAAATGCATCTTTTCCGCGTAAAACTGTATCCTGGACCATAGTGAGCTGATTACCGACCTATCTCGTTGACCTCCTGTGTATCAAAGGTCGTCAAGAGATTGATCAACCATGGGCTGCATGAAAAGCTTAAGGTTCAAATTACAGTCATCCAGTCATTGACGAGAAAGACAGCCACGTGCTAGTACCACCCCCCAGTAAGAAAACCACCCACCGAGGAGAAAAAGCAGTCTCCAGCTGGATGGGGGAAGTATTTTTGTTTCAAAATTACATCATCCAATAACAAGAACATAATTATATCCGGTGGATGCTTCATTTGGTTGTATTTCTCTTTAATTTTCGAAAAAACTGCCTTTTGCAACATTTTTTTCCCAAGAGGGGAAATCGACGACTTACTCTCACGCTCTCTCATATATACGAGAGCGTGAGAGTATATCGTCAATTTCCCCTCTTGGGAAAAAAAATGTTGCGAAAGGCAGTTTTTTTTTAAACTAAAGCGAAATACAACCAAATAAAGCATCCACCGGATATAATTATGTCTTCGCTATTGGATGATGTAGTTTTGAAACAAAAATACTTCCCCCATCCAGCTGGAGACTGCTTTTTCTCCTCGGTGGGTGGTTTTATTACTGGGGGTGGTACGAGCACGTGGCTGTCTTTCTCGTCAATGACTGCATGACGGTAATTTGAGCCTTAAGGCTGACAGAAGATTTGAACTCCGTCCGGGGTAAGAAACGCTGGATTATGAGACGTTTCCCAGAGCATTCAACCAAGGAAAACTCGTCGATCTAATTTTTTTTGTACATTTCGAAGGCGTTTAACCGCACTTGGACCCTACTAGTGCTCAAGCAGCTTTTGGACTGGGGTTTCACTGGTAATATCTTAGTTTTGCTCACAACTTCCTTTCTGCCAGTCCATTCGGGTATTTATCGACAACCCCGCCCCCCGATATCTATCACGAGGAGAATGGAATCCCAGGAACTGGTCTTCTTCTTCTTCAATGGAACTTGGCCTGCTTTTCAACTTAGTATTCTATTAGCATTTCCTCAGTTATTAAATGAAAGCTTTTCTATGCCCGCTATTGCATGAGTATGTATCTTGTGTGGCAAATACAATAGACACACACTATGTCCAGGGTGTCGAGATTGTTTTCAGCCCGAAAACATCCTAGACCGGACAGAGAATCAAACTCGCCATCTTCGGATTGGCAATCCTACGCCTTTGCTCGCAAGGCTACTGGAGACCCCGATTCCAGGGACTAGTATCAACCCGGTTTCTCGTTGCCATGGACGGGGTTTTCAATGCCCTCCCCAAAACCATCTACATCTTCGTCTACGCGGATGACATCCTGCTTGTGGTCGTCAGAGACACTCCGATGGGAGCGCGTATTTGAACCCAAGCAGGTTAGTGTAGTCGATCAGTGGGTCTCGGCGGTCGGCTTCACCATGTCCACCAGAAAAAATGTCGGCGGGCTGGTTCGCTCTACGTAGATCGGTCGCCGAGTTGCTAAACACTGAATTTGGGAATCATAAACAGTTCTACTCTGATGGTTCCGTTTCGAGACAAGGGGTCGGCTTTGGCGTTATAGGGAATCATCTAGCGGTGTCGAACAGCCTTTTCGAACAATACAGCGTATTTTCGGCGGAAGCAGCGATATCATGACAATTGAAGAAACGGAAATATTTCAAAATTCACGGAAATAATCAAATTTAAAAAAAAATGGTTAAGGAATACTTGCAAATTTCCAATGAAAATTTCTATTTCTGCCATGAATGTGTTCGAAACGAGCAGCACTGAGGGCCGATGTGACGGAACGACAACACAAAAGCTCCTGTTGTCTTATCTCCGCTAGAACAGGAAAGTATCAGCACAGCTCCGTTATAAATACTCCAAGAAGCAGAGGAAAGATGTGCAGGGGTGGACAGTTAACCAGTCTTTATGTCGATAAGAAAATTATTTTGAGCTCTTAGTGGATTGTCTTCACTTGTCATAAGACGAGTTTGTGCTATCCCATTTAATTCCACCACTTTATTGTACCTTTGGCAGTATCTGTCTCCATGACTCCCAAACAGGCAAGAACCTTGCCGAGAGACGGAAAACCAGACGGGCTCAAGGTCAAGAGGCAGACGCTTGAGGATGCTGTCTCCGTCGAAGGAACAGACGACACTCCACAGGGAAAAGGCACAGTGGTAGATTGGAAAGAGAAAAGACGCTCTACCCGACGGTTTCGCAATACGCTCCTTTTTCGAATAATCGAGCCATCAATCGCAGGGACTAGAAAAGCATGGGGGCAGCAGGGACTATGTCCAAGGGCTTGACGATCCCTCCCCAGACCATCTGCGAGTTGTGGCGCCTGCCTAGGATGTGGTGGGGTTTGACAGTGGGCCCTGTTAAACCTCTATAAAAAGCTGCATGTATCCGCAAGTAGGCTCCGCCAAAGCGACCGTGTGCCGCTCAAAGCGCACAAGCCCAAGTCCTGGTGTTAGGTGGGACGCTAAACAGCCCTGACACGACGGCCCTCCGACGAGACAGGAGGTTTGCGCAGGCCCAATAAGCCGCCTTTAAAAACAACTATTACGAACGACATAGAAGATAATACGACTCGATACAATCGGCAACGACCTAGGCGACGAATAAAGGATCACGATTGGAAGCTTGGAACATGGAACTGCAAGTCGCTAGGCTTCGCAGGTTGCGATAGGATAATCTACGATGAATTACATCCCCGCAACTTCGATGTCGTAGCGCTGCAGGAAATCTGCTAGACAGGAGAGAAAGTGTGGAAAAGCGGGCATCGAGCGGCTACCTTCTACCAAAGCTGTGGCACCACCAACGAGCTGGGAACCGGCTTCATAGTGCTGGGAAAGATGCGCCAACGCGTGATTGGGTGGCAGCCAATCAACGCAAGGATGTGCAAGCTGAGGATAAAAGGCCGTTTCTTCAACTATAGCATCATCAACGTGCACTGCCCACACGAAGGGAGATCCGACGACGAGAAAGAAGCGTTCTATGCACAGCTGGAGCAGACATACGATGGATGCCCACTGCGGGACGTCAAAATCGTCATCGGTGACATGAACGCTCAGGTAGGAAGGGAGGAAATGTATAGACCGGTCATCGGACCGGATAGTCTGCATACCGTATCGAACGACAACGGCCAACGATGCATAAACTTTGCAGCCTCCCGCGGAATGGTAGTCCGAAGCACTTTCTTCCCCGCAAGAATATCCACAAGGCCACATGGAAATCACCTAATCAAGTAACGGAAAACCAAATCGACCACGTTCTAATCGACGGTAAATTCTTCTCCGACATCACGAACGTACGCACTTACCGCAGTGCGAATATTGAATCCGACCACTACCTCGTCGCAGTATGTCTGCGCTCAAAACTCTCGACGGTGATCAACACGCGTCGGAGTCGTCCGCCGCGGCTTAACATTGGGCGGCTACAAGACGGTAGACTAGCCCAAGACTACGCGCAGCAGCTGGAAGTGGCACTCCCAACGGAAGAGCAGCTAGGCGCAGCATCTCTTGAAGATGGCTGGAGAGATATTCGCTGCACTAGGCACGGTGGCTCCGGATCAGAGAAACGACTGGTATGACGGCGAATGTGAGCAGTTAGTTGAGGAGAAGAATGCAGCATGGGCGAGATTGCTGCAACACCGCACGAAGGCGAACAAGGCACGATACAAACGGGCGCGGAACAGACAAAACTCGATTTTCCGGAGGAAAAAGCGTCAGCAGGAAGATCGAGACCGTGAAGAGACGGAGGAACTGTACCGCGCTAATAACGCACGAAAGTTCTATGAGAAGTTAAACCGTTCACGTAAGGGCCACATGCCACAGCCCGATATGTGTAAGGACATAAACGGGAACCTTCTTACGAACGAGCGTGAGGTGATCCAAAGGTGGCGGCAGCACTACGAAGAGCACCTGAATGGCGATATGGCAGACAACGGTGGCGGTATGGTAATGAACCTAGGAGCACGCGCGCAGGACATGCGACTTCCGGCTCCGAATCTCCAGGAAATCCAGGAGGAGATCGGCCGGCTGAAAAACAACAAAGCCCCTGGAGTTGACCAACTACCAGGAGAGCTGTTTAAACACGGTGGTGAAGCACTGGCTAGAGCGCTGCACTGGGTGATTACCAAGGTTTGGGAGGATGAGGTTCTGCCGCAGGAGTGGATGGAAGGTGTCGTGTGTCCCATCTACAAAAAGGGCGATAAGCTGGATTGTAGCAACTACCGCGCAATCACATTGCTGAACGCCGCCTACAAGGTACTCTCCCAAATTTTATGCCGTCGACTAACACCAATTGCAAGAGAGTTCGTGGGGCAGTACCAAGCGGGATTTATGGGTGAACGCTCTACCACAGACCAGGTGTTCGCCATACGCCATTCGTCAGGTATTGCAGAAATGCCGCGAATACAACGTGCCCACACATCATCTATTTATCGACTTCAAAGCCGCATATGATACAATCGATCGGGACCAGCTATGGCAGCTAATGCACGAAAACGGATTTCCGGATAAACTGATACGGTTGATCAAGGCGACGATGGATCGGGTGATGTGCGTAGTTCGAGTTTCAGGGGCATTCTCGAGTCCCTTCGAAACCCGTAAAGGGTTACGGCAAGGTGATGGTCTTTCGTGTCTGCTATTCAACATCGCTTTGGAGAGAGTAATACGAAGGGCAGGGATTGACACGAGTGGTACGATTTTCACGAAGTCCGTCCAGTTATTTGGTTTCGCCGACGACATTGATATCATGGCACGTAACTTTGAGAGGATGGAGGAAGCCTACATCAGACTGAAAAGCGAAGCTAAACGGATTGGACTAGTCATCAACACGTCGAAGACGAAGTACATGATAGGAAGAGGCTCAAGAGAGGTCAATGTGAGCCACCCACCACGAGTTTCTATCGGTGGTGACGAAATCGAGGTGGTTGAAGAATTCGTGTACTTGGGCTCACTGGTGACCGCCGATAACGATACCAGCAGAGAAATTCGGAGACGCATAGTGGCTGGAAATCGTACGTACTTTGGACTCCGCAAGACGCTTCGATCGAATAGAGTTCGCCGCCGTACCAAACTGACTATCTACAAAACGCTTATAAGACCGGTAGTTCTCTACGGACACGAGACCTGTACGATGCTCGTGGAGGACCAACGCGCACTGGGAGTTTTCGAAAGGAAAGTGTTGCGTACCATCTATGGTGGGGTGCAGATGGCGGACGGTACGTGGAGGAGGCGAATGAACCACGAGTTGCATCAGCTGTTGGGAGAACCATCCATCGTTCACACCGCGAAAATCGGAAGACTTCGGTGGGCCGGGCACGTAGCTAGAATGTCGGACAGTAATCCGGTGAAAATGGTTCTCGACAACGATCCGACGGGAACAAGAAGGCGAGGTGCACAGCGGGCAAGGTGGATCGATCAGGTGGAGGACGACTTGCGGACCCTCCGCAGACTGCGTGGTTGGCGAAGTGCAGCCATGGACCGAGCTGAATGGAGAAGTCTTTTATGTGCAGCACAGGCCACTCCGGCCTTAGTCTGATGATAAATAAATAAATAAATAAATAAGAAAAGCATCTCCCGGGTTTGTGTACGCTTGGTCTTTACCAAGATTTTTTTATGTACAGGTTATCCGACTTCGTCAGTAGATGGGAATAACCAGCGCGGGGGGGAAACATACATTTTCAGTGCAAAACGTAAACAAACGAGCATACATTCCATACAAAAATCCAAGATGGCTGAGTTGGGGATATTGACAAGTCGGATAACCTGTACATAAAAAAATCTTGGTAAAGACCAAGCGTACACAAACCCGGGAGATGCTTTTCTAGTCCCTGCGATTGATGGCTCGATTATTCCAAAAGGAGCGTATTGCGAAACCGTCGGGTAGAGCGGCTGAAAGGGTTGTAGAAGAGATCACGATCAAGGATGAGAGATCAAGACCAGGGATGTAGTAGAGATCACGTCAGCAGAGGAGCTTAGCTGCTCACTAAAGGCTCAGTGTAACCTGGGCGAAGTGCAAATGAGGACTCAAATAAAGCGTATGGAGGTACACAGACAGCGATTATTTTTCTGTCAGAAACCGTTGCTTACAAGGCACTGGAGGTAGGCAAATTGACGGTTGGATGGTTGAAATGCCCAACAAGTGGAGAGACGCTTCAAGTGTTTGAGCTTTTAACGCAGGGGCCTATAAAGCTCCTCACAGATTCAACATGTGCAGTAAAATTTGAGGAGACAGGTCATCTTCAGGCGAAATTAAACATCGCAATAATTACAAAGTTGTATCAAGGGTTGTTGACGGGAAAGTCGTTCAAATTTCCACGGTGCTGATGACACTTTAACATATACAACTCGATTGTTCAATGGTTCTACCGCGATTTGAGCTCGGTTTCACAAACCAGTCTAACCTTCGCGACCCGCAAATCAGCTCCACAAGAAACACCGATAATACTCGAGAAAATATCAAAATTTATGCTTCACACAGTTCTTTTCATTCTCCTCGGAGGCGATTTTATTCACGAACAACGCACCGGCCATAAACATGAGTAACATATTTGTCTGCATGTATGTTTGTGTGTGTCCCCGGCAGTAAGTAGGAAATCGACCATAATCTCCTAATGGATTACGATCCACCACCGACCGTCATCGTTGTCGTCATTGACTTCTTTTTTTCGGCAATGCTCTCGAAGCTGGGTACGTATATACCTTCTTCAACCTTTCGCATTATCGTTTCCAGCCATTAGCGTGCTCCATCCGTGATACGCAGGTTATGAAGCGGCATACAAAGTTTTCAGACGAGCCAGATGTTATGATACGCTTGGAAGCGAACAGAGGAGGGAGGAGGGATCATAATCCTTTTAGCATAGCCATCAGCGAATCGCATATGAGGAAATCGCAACAATAGCAACGGGATCGACGCACGGTGGGTGGGGGCGGCGGCGAGGGGGTTCCTCCTATCATCGAATTTCATCTTCTGATAGATATTGATGGTAGCGAAAAATCGAATAACAAGGAGCAACCCAATTTGGGGGAATTTGTTTGCGCTCCCATTGTCCACTCCACCTTCGAGCGGTCCAAGAGTTTCGGCGGGATGTGAAGCATCGAACGATCGTTGGTATCGTAGACAACGAAACGGAATCGGAAGATAGGGCAGCTCATATTTGCCAGTGGCCTTCCATCCAACCCGGTTCGATGCAGAATCCGATATGAAACAAGTTGCAACTTGTTTGCACAAGGATTTAATTTTTTGCTTCGGAGCTATTCACTCGGCCCGGCTTACTGCCAATATGCTGAATTGTGCTCATGATAGCTGTTTGCATGTATTAGCAAACATTTTTATTTTGAGTCGAATGTGCCAGATTGAAAATTCCAAGGATTCATCTTAGATATGAACTGACATTCTCAGCTTATGATCTGAAAAAAACTAGGGCACTCTATTGCAGTGGAATTTGTAATACTTGAAAGCAAAATCAAGCCGGCACCATTGTAGGAAATTCTAAACGATTTGTGTTGACATATTCCATAAAAAGCACTGCTTCTCATACTGTTAGCATTTATTGGAATAACACGTATTTTTATCTCAATATATAAGAATTTAAAAAAAAAAACAGTGAAGCCCAATTGCAATTCGACACGAATTGCCCTACAGATCATCCGTCGCATTTACCAGAAACCGAATTACACATGTAGGTATCCAGTCAGAATACAATACCATCACATATATGTACATACCTACTTGGCATTGAATTTGTGTTTCTCCTTCTTTCTTCTAAGTAAGGAAAACGAAAGCTGCCCAAGAATATCAAATTCAAATATTTGCAACGACAAGGATACAGCGAAAAGCCATCAACTCTAAATCCTGGAATTTGATACCGTGTGCTTACTTGCCGCCGCGTTTCGTGCAAAAGGGATCACCAGCTTTGCATTGGTATTGAATCTTCTTACCTAGAATTAGATGGAGAGAAGAAGAGAAAAAAAATGGGGTAAGTGTCAGATTACAAAGTTGCATAATATTTTGTGTCATAAACATCGATTGGTTCCCGAATGACGGGGGTGGTGGGATAGTGAGTTGTAGCATTTAGGAGTTTTGAAAATGTTATCGTCATTTTTATCCCATTGTTAAATAATTTTGGATCAGTTCCATTATTATAATTTTATATTTGAAGATTTTATAAGTATGGAAAACAAAATTATTACAAATTATGACTGTGTCGCATCCCCACTCTTAAACGATGACATTTTTCATTCAATTTTTTTTAATGTTGAGTTAGTCAAGTTGAAACTTTATTTGAAGTTTTTACTGGGAAAAAGCTTTAAAGTGAATTACGACAGAGTCCAAAAATGGCTGCCACAATGGCTTCGCTAGCCCACACCTCGCGTTTTTGCCATTGCATGAGTATGTATCTTGTGTGGCAAGTACAATGGATGCACTATGCCCAGGGAGTTGAGAATGTTTCGAAAAAATCCTAGACCGGACCGAGAATCGGACTCGCCGTGTCCGGGTTGGCAATCCTACGCCTTTGCTCGCAAGGCTAACTGTAGACTCGCATATCCATAAAGTACGTTACGCAAAAAAATATCATTTTCAACCTACCTTCTTCACACTTTTTGTATTAAACCTCTAGACTTTTTGTATTAATCGTCACGCTACTCAAATTTTACGAAAATAGGTAAATTATTTCTTCTGTTACATATAAATGTTAGTCGCAGTAACAAACACTTTCGTGCAATACAGAAACCAAATTTATAGTCGATTGAATGTGTGACAAGCTTGATTTGGTTCTAAGTACGGAATCTTCAATGTTTCTCAACCGGCGGTCCGCAACCCCCGGGGGCCGCTGGTTAAGAAACACTGGAACTAAAAGAGGCCGTGAAACCTTTGCAAAAATATCACCTTTTGGTGGGTTAACTGGGTTAGGGACAAAAGTCGAAAGACGAAAGGTCGAAAGACAAAAGGTCGAAAGGACAAAAGGTCGAAAGATAAAACATCGGAAGACAAAAGGTCGAAAAGGGCAAATGGTCGAAAAGGACAAAAGGCCGAAAGGGACAAAAGGCCGAAAGGGACAAAACGTCTAATGGGACAAAAGGTTGAAAGGGACAAAACGTCGAATGGGACAAAAGGCCGAAAAAAATAAAAGATCAATAAGATCAAAAGGTCAAAAGTCTCAAAAGGTCGAAATGGACAAGAAACTGATACGGAGAGAATCAATCCCGCACCAGAGTTGCCTTATACAATTGGCAAAACTCTGCTTTTTTAGTTTTCACAATTTTTAACAATGATTCTTATTATGCATTTCAACTTATTCTACACAGTTGTGCGGTCTTCAACACAAAATGAACAAGAACAAAGCGAGAATCATCACTTCTCTGTGGGGGCTGCTATAGGTCATTGCGCGCGGCAAACCTAACCTCACTATTTTGACAGGTACTGGTCCTGTTGTTTACGTTTCGGACTTAGAATTTTGTTTTATCCAAATTAAATCTGCATATTGCACGATGTTGAAGACATTCTGTACATTCCGCATTCAAATATTGGTAATTATCGATAAGTTTATGTAATTATCGATCAGAAAATCCAAAGATTGATAGAAGTATCTCAAAATTAAAATAAAGTCGTATGTAAACAACAGGACCAGTACCTGTCAAAAGTCGTGCGTGACGTCACTGTGCAATGGAGTATTCCGAATCTGTATTTTCGCACTTGTACACAAGTTTGATAAATTTGTTACCATGGCTTGTTATGATTCGGTTTTTGCCTTTTTTAATCGTTATCCGTTATCTATTGAGAGCGTTTTCTGCAAACCCTGCTCACTCCTCATTTTCAAATTCAACATTTTCGGCTAAACACTTTTTACGATCTTTTAAAAGGCGTTACAGGGTGCCTGCTCATCTCTAAAACAAAATTCCCTTATTTTTCCAGCAGCTTTACATAAATTCCCAGGAGAAAACAGACATGCCATATACAGATTTTTGTAGCAAGATAATCGCAAATTACTTAAGAAATTCTTTACGAAATACCTCCAGGATTTCCTTAGCAAGTACATCTAGAAATTGTTTCAGCCATTTAATCAAAAAACTCTTCAGTAATTTCATCGGAAGATCCACCAGGTATTCCTTAAACAATGGCTTCAGGGATTCCTTCGAGAAATCCTCTAGAAATGAATTTAGAAGTTATTTAAATGAGTAATCCTAAGAATTGCTTCGAAATTTCCATCAGAAATGTATTCTATTGAAATGTCTTTCAGAATTCCTTTAGGAATTTCTTTTCATTTGAAAATTCAATTCTTTTGGAAATTTCTTTGGATTGTATTTCAGTAATTTCGTTAAAGAAGCTTTCCATAAACTGATTTGGAAATTTCTTCGGGTATTCCTTTACGAGTTCCTCCTGAAATTCTTTTAAAAAAATTCCTCGGAAATGTTTTAAGGTCTGAGGGAAGCTCTCTCGCGGAAGAGCGCTATTTTCGAACTAAAATGTCTATAACTCGTATTTGGAAAAAAAAAAAAGTTTACTTATCCCAGCTGACAATCTCTTTGAAAATTATGAAGGAATATGAAAAAATAGCGCGAAGTTCCCAAGTATATAAATTTAATTCAAGTACAGCGATGGTCGTTTAAGACCTTCAGCGTTAATAAAATAATGAGTTAACCCCACGAAAAAATTCTCAAAAAATCAAAGAAAATTCAGGTGGTATTTAAAAAGCTGTGAAAGTTCGGGTTAACCGGAAAATTAATGAATTCCAACCGTGTAAAAAAAAAACTGGGTGTAGTTATTTCCTGATGGGTCTGGGTCATTTGGCATAAGGTCATTTGGCATAAATGCCATTTGGCATAATGGTCATTTGGCATAACGGACATTTGGCATAATTTTGAACTGTAAGAAAAGAGTGGGACATTTGGCATATCGGACATTTGGCATAATTTCGAGCTGAGAAAGCGAAAGAGATATTTCATGTAATGTTTAGCGTAGATAAAGTAGGTCGAGGCTGTTTTCTGATAAATTTAGATTGATGGTAGACATTTCCGGGAGAACGAAATAACAAAACGGCAGAATTACTTCCGAGAGAGGGATCACATCCATCAATGACTTATTCCGGCCACATGCCTACTTTTAAAGTAGGGATTACACCCACCATTGCTTCAATCCGAGCATGTGCCGTAAGACCGGTTCAAATCCACTATTGCTTTAATGCGGATAAGCGCCTAACTTTAAAACCTCAAGCAACACACTTGTCGTAGACGAGATACTAACATCAATCAAGTCACATATGAGTTATTGCAACCAAATCAATCTAAATTGAGCTTTTCGGGGAAGAGATCACATCTGCCATTGATTTATTCCCGACAAGCGCCTACTTATAAAGAAGGAGTCACATCTACTATTGCCATAATCCGGGCAGGGCCTACTTTTAAAGAAGGGATCACATCCACCATTGCATTGCCACAATTCAGGCCACACACCTACTTTTAAAGAAGGGATAACATCCTCCATTGCTTCAATCCGGACAAGCGCCTATTTTTGAAGAACAAATCAAATCCTCCATTACCATAATCCGGGCAAGCACCTTCTTTTAAAGAAGGAATCACATCAACCATTGTCATAATCCGGACAAGTGCCTACTTTTAAAGAAGGGATCACATCCTCCATTGCCATAGTCCATGCAACAGCCTACTTTTAAAGAAGGGATTGCATCCACCATGGCCTTAATCCTGGCATGCGCCTACTTTTAAAGAAGGGATCACTTCCACCATTGCCTCAATCCGGGCAAACGCCTTTTTTTTTTAAGAAGGAATCACATCCAACATTGTCATAATCCGGGCAAGCGCATACTTTAAAAAAAGGGATCACATCCTCCATTGCCATAATCCATGCAAGCGCCTACTTTTAAAGAAGGGATCGCATCCACCATGGCCTTAGTCCGGGCATGCGCCTACTTTTAAAGAAGGAATCACTTCCACCATTGCCTTAATCCGGGCAAACGTCTTCTTTTAAAGAAGGCATCACATCCACCATTGTCATAATCCGGACAATCGCCTACTTTTAAAGAAGGGATCACATCATCCATTGCCATAATCTATGCAAGCGCCTACCTTTAAAGAAGGGATCGCATCCACCATGATCTTAATCCGAGCAAGCGCTTACTTTTAAAGAAGAGATCATATCCTCCATTGCCATGATCCGGTCAAGCACCTACTTTAAAGAAGGAATCATATCCACCATTATAATAATCCGGCCAAGCGCCTAATTTTAAAGAAGGGATCACTTCATCCATTGCCATAATCCATGCAAGCGCATACCTTTGAAGAAGGGATCGGATCCACCATGACCTTAATCCGGGCAAGCGCCTAGTTTTAAAGAAGAGATCATATCCTCCATTGCCATAATCCGGGCAAGCACCTACTTTTAAAGAAGGGATCACATCCTTCATTGCCATAATCCGTCAACACGCCTTCTTTTAAAGAGGGGATTATATCTACCACTGCTCTAATCCGGGCATGCGCCTACTTTTGCATTGCATTGCAAATGCATTCTTTCCACGAGAGGACAATGTCTTTTTAATATTGTTATCGACGGGTGTTATATTTACTATTCCGGGGTGTTTCCCGCACCACTTAGTCACCATTTAGCGAACGCAAAGAAAAATTATGCCAAATGTCCGTTATGCCAAAAGACCCTCACTTTTGACGATGGTTACAATTATGCCAAATGTCCGTTATGCCAAATGACCGTTATGCCAAATGGCCTTTATGCCAAATGACCTTATGCCAAATGGCGTTATGCCAAATGACTTTATGCCAAATGGCCCGCTCCCTTTCCTGATATTTCTCCAACTATAGGTCCAAGTATACTTTCGGATATTCATGCAGTAATTCCTCTGCATATCGCTCCATGCACTCCTCCAGGCTATTCCTCCAGGAAGTCCACTGAATGTTCCTCCAAGAGTGGCCCCGGATATTCCTCCAGGAGTTCCTTCGAATCTTCGTCCAAGAACTCCTTCGGATATTTCTCCAGAAGTTCCTCCGGAGATTTCTCCAGGAATTCTTCTGGATGTTTCTCCAGATTTTTTTCCGGCTATTCCTCCAGTAATTCCTTCGAATATTCCTCCAGATATTCATTCAGAAACTCCTCCGATTATTTGTCCGGGAATTCCTCCAGGAAGTCCACTGGATGTTCCTCCAGGAGTGCCTCCAAATATTCCTTAGGAAATGCTTTCAGGAACTCTTTCGAATATTCCTTCGGATATTCCTCCAGGAATTCGTCAGGATATTCGTCCAAGAATTCCTTCGGATATTCTTAGAGATATTCCTCCGGACATTCTTTCAGAAACTCATGTTTATTTATTGTATTTGAAACATGTTTGTTGTTGAATATATGACAATAGAGCTAACGAAGGCAGGATACATAAGTGGAGCAAATGAAATAACTGCTCACACTGAGAGTTACCAAAAGTTTTCACAAATTTCTATGTTGCCAATTGCACAGGATCCGTGCGCCTGGTGCGTCACTATATAATCGTCACTGATTTTCATATTACTAAATCAGCTGGAGTTTGTTTATTAGGATATAGGATCTGCTCAATTTGTGATTGGTCGATGCTGCTGTTTTTCTCTCGCCAATCTGCTGCACGAATGATAAATTTCTTCCCCATTGTTGGCAGTGTGGAGTTTGAGTAAAATGCCTTCAGCGTGTTAATAGAATCACACATCAGCGTGTAATCGGCGAGCAGCAAGCCATGACTTTGTGTCTTCTAGTCAGACCTCCGCGGCGTTCACATGCATCCACGGAGAGTCGCTGTCATAACTGCATTCCGGACATTTAGGGCCACACAGCCAGTCCCTTTTGTTCTCGGGCTACTGCAAGTTCCCTAGCAACTGAAAATGATGAAATAATGTTGGCAACACTGACTGCTTCATTCTGGCGGGCTGAATCCTTCGATTTTTTTTCTCTCAAAGAGAGCTACAAGCACATTAACGGAAAACCCTTTCCACAGACCTTAATGAATTCCTTTGAAAACTCCTTTAGAAGATCATTTGAAAATCTCTTTAGAATCTCGTTCGGAAATAAAGTTGATGCAAAAGTCTAATAGTAATATATTCCTAATGTTGCTCCCATTCGCGTAATCAACATCTAATTAGCAACCAAAGTACCGATGCTATAAATGTCAAACCGATGTTGGATATAAAACCAAACTTACACGTAGTACTACATGATGGACAACAAGCGGAAAAGTAAGGCCAGGCAAAATCATTTTAATTGCGCCTCTAGCGTTGTATTACTTTTGCTTCTATTCAAAATACCTTCGGAAAATGCTTCAGAATTCCTTGAGATTTTTTTAGGAATTCATTCGGAAATTTCTTTACGAAAACTTTAGAAAACACATTAAGGAATGCTTGCGGATATTCCTACAAAAATTCCTGTAGAGATTCCTTTGGAAATTCCTTTACGAATTTCTTGGGAAATTTTAATAAATTTCTTCAGGAATTTCTTCGAAAATTATTTCTGGAATTCCTGAAGGAGATTGTTCTCTATGTTATCTGGATTAAACATTTGTGAAGAACAAGCAATTATTTGTACTTATTTCCCAAACTGTTAGCGTAAAGCAAAACATAGTCATCGAAGTAGAGACCGAACTGGAGAACACCGTATGGAGGAAAAAAATACATCGGACAGAGTTCTGAAACAAGCAACACTGGGACTACTGATGGGCAAATATCGAAAATACACCAAAATCTACACCGACGCCTCCAAGGCGGAAGATAGGTGTGGAATAGGCATTTTCGACGAAACCAACAACTATCGACTGAATTTGAAACTACAAAACACAGTATGCAGTATGTCGGCAGAGCTGGAGGCCATATACGTGAAAAAAGAGAAATCTATAATGCAGTCATATTGACGGATTCAAAATCAGGATGTGAACTGATAAAAAATCAAATGGACAACAACGAGCAGGATGAAATTATCCATGCGATAATAAGTAAGGCTGCGAGGATGAAGTCAAAGATCCAGTGGATACCCGGACACGTCAATGTGCAAGGAAATGCGGCAGCAGATGCGTTAGCAAAATTAGGACTGCATCAAACTAACGAAGCATCCAACAAGATATTCCCACACGACGCGATAAACAAGTGCAAGGAAATTGTAACAGAAGAAGCTCAAGAGTGGTACGTGAACTACACCCAAGAGGAAGGCAAAGGACGGAAGTTTTTCCAATACCAGACTGGAATCAATCCTAAATCATGGTATCAAAACCTGCCCCTAACCAACTCCGAAGTTAGAACACTAAACAGATTAATTTCGGGTCATGATTACTCACCATACTGGCTAAGTATCATGCGCATCAAAGATGAGATGTACTGCGAGCTGTGCGTAACTCCAAGCACCTCAGAGCACATTATCCTTAATTGTATCAAACACTTGCATCTCCGAGACAAACACAAACTAGATCCATTCTTTAAAATACAAGATGTATTTGAGACCAAAGATGTTACAAATCTAAAAAGGCTAATTAATTTTCTTAAAGATATCAAACTCCAAGTATAAAGACCTTAAACCTAAATCATAGACAACAACCGTTCCATAATGTGACATAAAAACTGACTGGCGTTATAGCTACCTAGCAGTGCCATAAACAGTGACAGCTGTCACATCGAACAAGAAAGAAGAAGAAGATTGTTCTAGCGATTTCTTTAAAAATTCCTTCGGCCATTCCTAGAGAATTTAAACAACCCTATTCAGAAATTTATTTTGAAATTTATTTTGGAATCTCTTTGAAAAATCGTTTAAAAATTCTTCTAGGAATTCTTTCTAGAATTTCTTGAAAAATTCCTTCGATAATTCCTCTTGGAAAAACCATTCGGAATTCCTTCAGGAATTCTTTGGAAAATCCTTCAGTCCAGCACACATAACCATTCTCCACGCGAACTACTAATATAATATATATCCAAATAAACTTTATGTGTGGTCTCGAATTAGCAATTATTTAATTTATGTGTGGTTCTATATCGATTATATTAGGGTGGAGCTATTGCAAAAATTTATAACGGCGACACATATATCTTATATAGATATTTTTGGCAGTGTAGGGTCTTCAGAGCATGGCGCCAGCGACTGCGAATTCAATATTTGTGTCAACGTGGCGTTACATTTTTTGGCACGATAGCTTCTGACCACCAACTATTCGGGTGATGTTGGACCTGTTTTGTACCGTCCTTCCATCAAAATGGGGGCTTCTCGCCAGAAAAAAAAATCAGTCAATCAGTTTTCGTTGCAGACACTCGTAATCTTCTTGTTGTCAAGCTGGTTCCAAAACGCTCGTGAAGTTCTGATTCGACACCAACAAAGTTTGTCATATTTATCGAAATTCGTCGTTCTAGGATACCCGCGTCGGTTCATAAAGCGTCTCAGCGCTGCTAGAAACTCATCTGTCAGTAAGACTACTCTGCCTGTCAAAGACTATTAATTTATTATTGATTCAGTCTAAGGCAGGCAGCCTGGTCCATGGTTGTACGGTGCCAACCACGCAGTCTGCGGAGGGTCCGCAAATCGTCCTTCAAAATCATTTCATCAATGCAACGGGGTAGCGTTTAATCAAAATACATATTATGGAGAAAAATGCTTTTTGATATTAAAAACGGTTATGATGCTCGTGATTTAACCAAGAAAACAGGATGTTGCTTCTACTTCACACGCTTATAAGTCACTCTCTAATATTTATTTAATTACATAAATATGAAATTCAAAATACAATTTGGTCATCCCACGAAAAACCTCATTATTAGTGGGCAGGAAAAAGTACCGTAGAGGAAGAATTATCGTGATTTTAAACACATCTTAGCGAAATCTATGTCATACAACGAATAACTTTTAAGTAACCAGAACAATAAAACTCGTATGGTTATACATCATTTTACTTCATACATCATTTAATCCATCGTTATTATTCCAGTCAGCGTGAATAAAATTAATTACAAAGTTATGAAACCGAAAGGTCAACGAAGAAAAAAAAATACTTGATTGAGTGTTTCTTTGCGAAGAAACAAAATTCCATCCCACCGAGCGAAAGGTTTCATAACGACATCTTCAAATCCCCCGAATGACGTCAAACTGTATCGTATACACAACCGGGACTGTTACTATAACCGAGCCAAACTCCAGCGTCAGCATATCCCTTCCACTTCTTTCGGTACTTTCATCGCAAGACTACTGGCTTCGAGTAAAGTCAAGGCCTTGGAGCCCCAACAACTTTACTATTAATCACACAGCCCCATAGTCGCGGCGAAAGAAACGAACAAAAGCTCACCGGCGAGGCGAGGCGACGATGGCGACATTGCTTCATACTGATCGCTTTATCCCGATAGCAGTGTCCTGTGAAAGCTAAGTAGATTAGCAAGAGCGGCGGTATCCACGAAAGTGAAAAATGTGTTTTTTTCTTCAACGTGTCCACTTACTGTTTCCACTTATTGTTTGGTGCTGACTAAGTTGAAAGCGGTCAGACACTTTGTACAAACTCGCGATACGGAGAGCCTGGCAGAATGAAGGAATATGACAATGGAAAGGACCTTGAGAAGTGTTTCCATCGCTGCAGCCGCCGCCGTCGCCACCGCCAAGGATCGGAGCTGACTGACGCCTTTAATTGTCCTGCCATAATCTCGTTTGCTGGCTGGCCATGATGGAAGGGTTAAGTCTGTTGTCCTTGAAAATGAACCGGATTGGGGGGATGTGCAAGAACAAGGACAGATAAATAGAAATGATAATTATGAGATTGTAGCCATGTATATCAAGCCCTTGATAGAAGTACTTATCATGCGCTTGATAAACATAAGCATGGGAATGAAGCATATTAATATAAAAATAATTTCACCATCTCGGTGGTACAACCACACCCACTCATAATGTGATAAGTAGTGGTTGCTGTAAAATTGAATTATATACACTAAGGTTTTTTTTTACGTCGCTCCATGTACCGCGTAAAAAAAAACCGCGTTATTTCAAAAAAACGACGTAAAAAAAAACCGCGCTATTTTAAAAAAACGACGTGAAAAAAAACCTATTGGGGGACTTAGAAAATTTTATATGTTGGTGCCTACTGGGGACTCAGAACATTTTTTTTATGCCGGTGCCTACTAAGGACTTAGAAAATTTTAAATTGGGACTTATAATGGACGGGGCTTTTTCCTATTTGTTTGCTAGGTGTTGTTTGTAGGTCATAGTACGCTAGTATGGATCGTGTTATGGTACATGGTTTTTGTGATATGAAACCAAGAATGTGTTCCGATATATATCCGAATAAGGCCTTGAGATCTATAAAGATCTGTCCTCTTGTTTCAAATATGGTACATGCTCTATGTGACTCATAGAATAGATTGTGTTCAAAGCCTAAGTTAATGCATTCAAAAAAATCCCGAAGTAAGACCTTTAGATCAACACGCGTAACCAAAGAACTGTCCGCCTGTTTCAAATATGGTACATGCTCTGTGTGACTCATAGAAAAGATTGTGTTCAAAGGCTAAGTTCTTGGTCATCCAAAAAAAATCCGAAACAAGGCCTTTAGATCTACACGCGTAACCAAAGATCTGTCCGCCTATTTCAAATATGGTGCATGCTCTACGTGACTTATAGAATAGATTGTGTTCAAAGCATAAGTTATTGGTCATCCAAAAAAAAATCCGAAGTAAGGCCTTTAGATCTATACGCGTAACCAAAGATCCGTCCGCCGATTGCAAATATGGTACATGCTCTGTGTGGCTCATAGAACAGATTGTGTTCAAAGCCTAAGTTCTTGGTCATCCAAAAAAAAATCCGTAGTAAGGCCTTTGGATCTATACGCGTAACCAAAGATCCGTCCGCCGGTTGCAAATATGGTACATGCTCTGTGTGGCTCATAGAACAGATTGTGTTCAAAGCCTAAGTTACTGGTCATCCAAAAAAAAATCCCGAAGCAAGGCCTTTAGATCTACACGCGTAACCAAAGATCTGTCCGCCTGTTTCAAATATGGTACATGCTCTGAGTGACTCATAGAAAAGATTGTGTTCAAAGCCTAAGTTCTTGGTCATCCAAAAAAATTCCGAAACAAGGCTTTTAGATCTATACGCGTAACCAAAGATCTGTCCGCCTGTTTCAAATATGGTGTAGCTCTGTGTGACTCATAGAATAGATTGTGTTCAGAGCATAAGTTCTGGGCCATCAAAAAAAATTCCGAAGTAAGGCCTTTAAATCTATACGCGGAACCAAAGATCTATCAACCTGTTTCAAATATGGTGCATGCTCTACGTGACTAATAGAATAGATTGTATTCAAAGCATATATTCTTGGTCATCAAAAAAAAATCCGTGGTAAGGCCTTTGGATCTATACGCGTAACCAAAGATCCGTCCGCCGGTTGCAAATATGGTACATGCTCTGTGTGGCTCATAGAACAGCTTGTGTTCAAAGCCTAAGTTATTGGTCATCCAAAAAAATCCCGAAGCAAGGCCTTTAGATCTACACGCGTAACCAAAGATCTGTCCGCCTGTTTCGAATACATGTTTCGGTACATGCTCTGTGTGACTCATAGAATAGATTGTGTTCAAAGCCTAAGTTCTTGGTCATCCAACAAAATTCCGAAGTAAGGCCTTTGGGTCTATACGCGTAACCAAAGATCTATCCGCCTGTTTCAAATATGGTACATACTCTACGTGACTCATAGAATAGATTGAGTTCAAAACATAAGTTCTTGGTCATCCAAAAAAAATCCGAAATATGGCCTTTGGATCTACACGTGTAACCAAAGATATATCAGCCTGTTTCAAATATAGTGCATGCTCTACGTGGCTCATAGAATAGATTGTGTTCAAAACATAAGTTCTTGGTCATCCAAAAAGTTTCCGAAGTAAGACCTTTAGATCTACATGCGTAACCATAGATCTATCCGCTTGTTTCAAACATGGTACATGCTCTCCGTGACTCATAGAATAGATTGTGTTCAAAGCATAAGTTCTTGGTAGATGTAGCTTGTAGATGTAAAGGCCTTGCTTCGGTACTTTTTTGGGATGACCAAGAACTTAGGCTTTGAACACAATCTATTCTATGAGTCACACAGAGCATGTACCATATTTGAAACAGGCTGATAGATCTTTGGTTACGCGTATAGATCCAAAGGCCTTACTTCGGAATTTTTCTGGATGACCAATAACTTAGGCTTTGAACACAATCTATTTTATGAGTTACACAGAGCATGTACAATATTTTAAACAGGCGGACGGATCTTTGGTTACGCGTGTGATCTAAAGGCCTTGCGTCGGGATTTTTTTGGATGATCAATAACTTATGGTTTGAATACAATCTATTCTATGAGTCACGCAGAGCATGTACCATATTTGACACAGGCTGATAGATTTTTGGTTAAGCGTATAGCTCCAAAGGCCTTACTTCGGAATTTTTTTGGATGACCAAGAACTTAGGCTTTGAACACAATCTATTCTATGAGTTACACAGAGCATGTACCATATTTGAAACAGGCTCATGGATCTTTGGTTACGCGTATAGATCCAAAGGCCTTACTTCGGAATTTTTTTGGATGACCAATAACTTGGGCTTTGAACACAATCTATTCAATAAGTCACGCAGAGCATGTACCATATTTGAAACAGGCGGACAGATCTTTGGTTACGCGTATAGATTTAAAGGCCTTGCTTCGGGTTTTCTTTGGATGACCAATAATTTAGGCTTTGCACACAATCTGTTCTATGAGTTACACAGAGCACGCACCATATTTGAAACAGGCGGATAGATCTTTGATTACGCGTGTGGATCTCAAGGCCTTACTTCGGAAGTTTTCTGGATGACCTAAAACTTATGCTTTGAACACAATCTTTTCTATGAGTCACACAGAGCATGTACCATATTTGAAACAGGCGGACGGATCTTTGGTTACGCGTGTAGATCTAAAGGCCTTGCTTAGAGATTTTTTTGGATGATCAATAACTTAGGCTTTGAACACAATCTTTTCTATGAGTCACTCGGAGCATGTAGATGGGAGCCTCACAAACTACTGCAACTTATAAATCAGAAGTTTTCTTCTACAGTTCACTATAATTTTAAAGGTTATAAAAAAAATTGAGAATGAAAGATTCAATAGTTACCATTGAATTATTAGAAGAAAGAACCATTCTGCCTAGCGTGCATTATAAAATATATCAAGGGTACATTAAGTGGATAGTTCCCATCATCTCCATCAATATACATTTGTTTACATCCAGGAATGTTGTGGACATTATTTAAGGTATCCTTACAAGGAATTTACAGATGCTAGTCATTTCTCAACGGAGCTCCCCAAAAGCTCAGATACGAATCCCAATGATGATAGCAAAATTGAAATAATATATGATAGACATCACAAACAATATAACATATGAAAAGTCTTCCGTATAAATCACGGTTTCCATGATGGCCCCAGCTACGGTATCTTTCAGCAATTCTCAAACGAATCCTTATTCCCAAAGAAATCCGTTTTAGAGGACCCCAACAGTAATCCTCTAGCAGGGATTCTGGAAATCAGAATTCTTTAGTTATCGTACAGCGATTTCAGCAGGAATGAATCTACTTACAAGGATCCTAAACAGAAAAATTTCTTCCAGTAGTTCCGGAATAAATCGTCTTTTAAGAAAACTGTAAAGAAATCTCTTTTAGAATGATTTTCCAAGAATTTTGCCAGCAATCATTTCTCCGACTAGATATTCTGTATCTCCGTGGGATCTCCTAAAAGAAAATTTTAGATTTGAGAGACGACCCAATCGGAATCTCTGAAACTGAGACAATTTGTTCGAAATGTCAAAAATCCTTTCGGATCTCTCCCGGATTCCAGATAGAATGCTTCCCGGATTCTAGATACAAACCTTTCCAAATTTCAGACGGATTCAAAAACTATCCAGGTGGATTCAAAATGAATCATTGATTACATGCTCAAAGTTGGGAAACACCCTTTAGTTTCGAGTTTAGGCGTCGTTATAAATTCCTAAAAAAATACCTTCGAGGTTTTCGAGACGAATCCGTCCATAACTCCAACAGGAATCTGAATTGAATTAATCGTCCTTTCATTCCAGTAGAATTTGTTAATGATTGCAAAGGGAATCCATCGAGGCTTCTAGAGGCTATCGGTAAAGCATTTCGCAGGGAATTTAGTAAGAAGTCTAGACGGATTTCCTCCTTGAATTCCATATAAGAATCGTCGAGGATGTCAGAAGGATTCAACAAAAAAAACCGGAGGGAATCCTGTCCGGATTCCGGAGGGAATCCTGTCCGGATTCCGGAGGGAATCCTGTCCGGATTCCGGAGGGAATCCTGTCCGGATTCCGGGGGGAATCCTGTCCGGATTCCGGGGGGAATCCTGTCCGGATTCCGGAGGAATCCTGTCCGGATTCGGAGGGAATCCTGTCCGGATTCGGAGGGAATCCTGTCCGGATTCCGGAGGAATCCTGTCCGGATTCCGGAGGAATCCTGTCCGGATTCCGGAGGAATCCTGTCCGGATTCCGGAGGAATCCTGTCCGGATTCCGGAGGAATCCTGTCCGGATTCAGGAGGAATCCTGTCCGGATTCCGGAGGAATCCTGTCCGGATTCCGGAGGAATCCTGTCCGGATTCCGGAGGAATCCTGTCCGGATACCGGAGGAATCCTGTCCGGATTCCGGAGGGAATCCTGTCCGGATTCCGGAGGAATCCTGTCCGGATTCGGAGGAATCCTGTCCGGATTCCGGAGGAATCCTGTCCGGATTCCGGAGGAATCCTGTCCGGATTCGGAGGAATCCTGTCCGGATTCCGGAGGAATCCTGTCCGGATTCCGGAGGAATCCTGTCCGGATTCCGGAGGAATCCTGTCCGATTCCGGAGGAATCCTGTCCGGATTCCGGAGGGAATCCTGTCCGGATTCCGGAAGGAATCCTGTCCGGATTCTGGAGGGAATCTTGTCCGGATTCCGGAGGGAATCCTGTCCGGATTCCGGAGGGAATCTTGTCCGGATTCCGGAGGGAATCCTGTCCGGATTCCGGATGGAATCCTGTCCGGATTCCGGAGGGAATCCTGTCCGGATTCCGGAGGAATCCTATCCGATTCCGGAGGAATCCTATCCGGATTCCGGAGGAATCCTATCCGGATTCCGGAGGAATCCTGTCCGGATTCCGGAGGGAATCCTGTCCGGATTCCGGAGGAATCCTGTCCGGATTCGGAGGAATCCTGTCCGGATTCCGGAGGAATCCTGTCCGGATTCCGGAGGAATCCTGCCCGGATTCCGGAGGGACTCCTGTCCGGATTCCGGCGGGACTCCTGTCCGGATTCCGGTAGGCAATCCTTCTCCAGATTCCGGTAGGCAATCCTTCTCGGATTCCGGTAGGCAATCCTTCTCGGATTCTGGTAGGGAATCCTGCTCGGATTTTGGAGAAAGTCCTGCTCGGATTCCGGAAGAAGTCTTGCTCGGATTCCGGAGGGAATCTCGCTCGGATTCCGTAGCGAATCCTCTGCGGATTCCGGAAGCGATATGGCTCGAATTCCGAAAAAAAATCTTTTCGGATTCCAAAGGGAATCCAGCCCGGATTCCGGAGCCATTCCTACACGGATTCCGAAGTGAATTCTTCCTGGATTTCGGATGGAATCTTGCCCATGTTGCGGAGGGAATCCTGTTTGGATTCTAGAGGGCTTCTTGCCCGGATTCCGCAGATAAATCCGAAGAAGTATCCTGCCCTGCTTCCGAAGGGATTCCTGCTCGGATTCCGGAGAGAATCATGCCCAGATTCCGGAGGAAAACCTGCCTGAATTCCGGAGAGAATCCTGCCCGGATTCTGTAGAGAATATTGCTCGAATTCCGGAGGGAATCTTGTTTGGATTTCACAGCGAATCCTGCTCGAATTCCGGAGGGAATCCTGCTCGGATTTCGCAACGAATCCTGCTCGGATTCCGGAGGAAGTCCTGCACGGATTCCGAACGAAATCTCTCCCCGGATTCCGTAGTGAATCCAACTCGGACTCCGGATTGAATACTTCCTGTATTTTGGAGGGAATCCTACCCATGTTTCGTAGGAAATCCTGATCGGATTCCGGAGGGAATCCTGTTTGGATTCTGGAGGAAATTATGCCCGGATTCCGAAGAAAAATTCGAAGAAGAATCTTGCCCGTATTCCGGGAGGAATCCTGTTCAGATTCCGAAAGGAATCTTGCCCGTATTTCGAAAGGAATCCTGCCCGGGTTCTGGAGCGAATCCTGCTCGGAATCCTGCTTGAATGCTGGAGAGAATCCTTCTTAGAATCCGGAGCGAATTCTGGAGGGATACTGCCCGAATTCCGAAAAAAATTGCACGGTTTTTGGATGAAATCTCTGCCCGTATTCCAGAGCGACTCCAACCCGGATTCCGGATTCAATTCTTCCTGGACATCGAAAGGAATCCTGCCCATGTTTCGGAGGTAATTCTGCCCGGATTCCGGAGGAAATCCCGCTCGCAACCCGGAGCGAATCCTGCTCGGATTTCTGGGGGAATGCTGCTCAGATTTCGGAGCGAGTCTTGCTTGGATATTGAACTGATTCGATTACCCCAAGATAATTTCTTTTTAAAAAGAGTCCAATTACGAAGGGCACCGGTACTGATGCTGCATTTTTACTTGTTGTACTTGTCTGTGCGAGAAAAAACATGGTCCCCAATAGAGAATGAGCGAGAACGAAGCGTTTTAACATCACTTCACGGAGGATGCAGCATACCCGATTCTTTTTTTTGCACTTGTAGGTATGTTCATGGCTTGTGATGATTCAAAGAGGTTTTTGCCTTTCTTTACTCGTTATCTATTGAGAGTGATTTCTGCCAACCCTAGTTTTGCCATAGAAGTTTAAACCAAGTGAAAATAGTAGCAAATCACCCTGTTAAGAAATTTAATGCATTTCAAATGAAACTCTGTTGCGTCACATTCGCGCCCAACAAGCACACCACTCCATCTGTGCAGCAGCAGCAGACTGCAATCAAATAGTAATCTTTTCCCCATATTCGCTTCCTATTAACTCCAATTACTGGTGGCAATCCCGAAAAAGCAATTACCACCACCACTCGGTCAGTTTTGAACCGAGTCGATGGAGTATAGGAACGTATGTTCAGCTCAGACTGCATGCATCCCCGAGAAGCATTGATTGAGTCATATTTAATCGAAGCACGACCCATCACCATTCACCATCATCAACGCAACGCTGTCGTCGTCGTCGTCACCGTTCTGGAGCTCGACGACGATGGTCGTCGTCGTAGTCGTCAGGAATGGGTGATGGTGAAAGGAAAGCACCATCATCAGGGAGTTACATAGTGCGCATGCACTCAAACGCGTAGTTGTCATCAACCTTTCAGTTTGGCTTTTTTCCGGACACCAATGGATAGCGAAAGGCTATATTATCGTTCTAATATCACGTAGAATACTAAACGAATTGTAAATTGTAACAACAACTGGTTTGAATGATATTTTGAATGATTTATTTCATTATTGTTCGACTGCTGATAATTTTCAAACGTTCCATTTGTCCACATCTTCACTGTCAGGTGGATTACTCTTTTCTGCTTCTGAAATAATCATTTTACAATTCCACAAGTTTTATTTCTTCATCGGTTGATCACGTGCGTGTGTGTGTCGTCTACAGAATAACATAAAAAATGCAACAATAAACCACTTAGGCAATTTTAGAAACAGCCAACAGGTGAGCCTAACGATGTGCGAGGGGTGGAACAGTAAATGGATAGAGCTGGAGAAGCAGTGAAACCATTTCCGAAAAGGTCATCGCGCTGAACGGTTATTTTTTAAATCTCTGTTTCGATCGTTGTCTATTATTGGTCGGCCTTGTGGCAAGAGACGTTTCCTTTGTTTGAATGGATATTTAACGCCCCATCTGAGTGAGGTCGTTTCAACAATTTTGTAGAGTTTTTATCAGGCAGCATGTACGCATCATCATTTTTAAATCATCTGTCATATTTAATCATTATGTTACTCATCAAATTCTACCATAATGGCCTTTCATTTAAAAACTAATTAAGATATTCTAAATCAAATTGATAAAAGAAACATTAGGATGAAAAGCAGTAATCACAAAATACCATTCGGCCAATCTCCTCCTTACGGGTCTATGCCAATTTACTGCTAGAAAACCCAACAGTAAGTGGTTCAAACTTCTAAGTATCCATTCCGCCTATCTGTAAGCCATCTCTAAATGGTGCCATTTTCATTTAAATGATAAATCTTTGGCCGCAGTCCCAAAAACTATTTTGCAATTTCCCTCCATCTTTGCTGCGACCGCACCATATACCTGCAGAAGTATAGGTCCTTCGCCCAGCATCGCGCACGGGAACCAAGTCACAAGCACGCCTCTCCTGGGATGCAGCACAAATTGCACCCAAAAGCAAAAGGAAAACCAATTGCACTTCGCTGCACAAGTTTATGATTTATCTTCCAAAAAACCCTGTGCTCTGGAAAAAAAATCGATGAAGTGGGGGCAATAGTGAAGAAAAAAGTTGCCATGAGGTCAGCCTTTTTTCCATGTGCCCCAACGGAACCCTTTCACCCATGGACCATCCGGACGCGGAGATGACTGCGAACAGGACGACCAGCAAAACTATGACAACTGCGACAACCCAACTAACTAACTAACTGGTCCGTGCGAGAGTCGTTGCGAGACAAAATCCGATTTGTTATTATATTTTATGAACTGTCGTCTTTCCATTGCCCGTAATGCTGCAACTGCATCTGTCGTTTCCGGATCGCATTTCTTTCGCTTTCGCTTGGAAACTTAATGGAACCGTAAAGAATGCCGGAAGAATGGGATCGAGATGGCATCCGAGTGCTTCGGTTGGTGGGTACTTTGCTCCGATGCACAACACCATGACGATGGCGTTTGGGATGGAATTGGTTACGAGGAATTGAGTTACCATTGCTGCTGGTTAGTTGCTACCCGTGTCGTGGACCGTTTCGATGCGGTTTCGAAAGTTTGCTGGAATTGAACTGCAAATTACGCTACTTCGCACTGTGAGTAGTGGTGTCAATTAGTTTTGATAAAACAAAAAAGGAATTGTACCAACGGTTTCGTCTGAAATCCTCCTAGGACTCCGTCTGGAATTCTCCAAGGATTCTGTCTGGAATCCTCCAAGGATTCCGTCTGGAATCCTCCAAGGATTCCGTCTGGAATCCTCCAAGGATTCCGTCTGGAATCCTCCCCGGATTCCGTCAGGAATCTTCCCCGGATTTCGTTTGGAATCCTCTCCTGATTCCGTCTAGAATCCTCCCAGGATTCCGTGTAGAATCCTCCCAGGATTCCGTCAGGAATCCTCCCAGGATTCCGTCTGGAATCCTCCCAGGATTCCGTGTAGAATCCTCCCAGGATTCCGTCAGGAATCCTCCCAGGATTCCGTGTAGAATCCTCCCAGGATTCCGTCAGGAATCCTCCCAGGATTCCGTCTGGAATCCTCCCAGGATTCCGTCAGGAATCCTCCCAGGATTCCGTCTGGAATCCTCCCAGGATTCCGTCTGGAATCCTCCCAGGATTCCGTCTGGAATCCTCCCAGGATTCCGTCTGGAATCCTCCCAGGATTCCGTCTGGAATCCTCCCAGGATTCCGTCTGGAATCCTCCCAGGATTCCGTCTGGAATCCTCCCAGGATTCCGTCTGGAATCCTCCCAGGATTCCGTCTGGAATCCTCCCAGGATTCCGTCTGGAATCCTCCCAGGATTCCGTCTGGAATCCTCCCAGGATTCCGTCTGGAATCCTCCCAGGATTCCGTCTGGAATCCTCCCAGGATTCCGTCTGGAATCCTCCCAGGATTCCGTCTGGAATCCTCCCAGGATTCCGTCTGGAATCCTCCTCGGATTCCGTCTGCAATCCTCCCCGGTTTCCGTCTGGAATCCTCCCCGGATTCCGTCTGCAATCCTCCCCGGATTCCGTCTGGAATCCTCCCCGGATTCCGTCTGGAATCCTCCCAGGATTCCGTCTGGAATCCTCCCAGGATTCCGTCTGGAATCCTCCCAGGATTCCGTCTGGAATCCTCCCAGGATTCCGTCTGGAATCCTCCCAGGATTCCGTCTGGAATCCTCCCAGGATTCCGTCTGGAATCCTCCCAGGATTCCGTCTGGAATCCTCCCAGGATTCCGTCTGGAATCCTCCCAGGATTCCGTCTGGAATCCTCCCAGGATTCCGTCTGGAATCCTCCCAGGATTCCGTCTGGAATCCTCCCAGGATTCCGTCTGGAATCCTCCCAGGATTCCGTCTGGAATCCTCCCAGGATTCCGTCTGGAATCCTCCCAGGATTCCGTCTGGAATCCTCCCAGGATTCCGTCTGGAATCCTCCCAGGATTCCGTCTGGAATCCTCCCAGGATTCCGTCTGGAATCCTCCCAGGATTCCGTCTGGAATCCTCCCAGGATTCCGTCTGGAATCCTCCCAGGATTCCGTCTGGAATCCTCCCAGGATTCCGTCTGGAATCCTCCCAGGATTCCGTCTGGAATCCTCCCAGGATTTCGTCTGGAATCCTCCCAGGATTTCGTCTGGAATCCTCCAAGGATTCCGTCTGGAATCCTCCAAGGATTCCGTCTGGAATCCTCCAAGGATTCCGTCTGGAATCCTCCAAGGATTCCGTCTGGAATCCTCCAAGGATTCCGTCTGGAATCCTCCAAGGATTCCGTCTGGAATCCTTCCGAGGATTCCGTCTGGAATCCTTCCGAGGATTCCGTCTGGAATCCTTCCGAGGATTCCGTCTGGAATCCTCCCAGGATTCCGTCTGGAATCCTCCCAGGATTCCGTCTGGAATCCTCCCAGGATTCCGTCTGGAATCCTCCCAGGATTCCGTCTGGAATCCTCCCAGGATTCCGTCTGGAATCCTCCCAGGATTCCGTCTGGAATCCTCCCAGGATTCCGTCTGGAATCCTCCCAGGATTCCGTCTGGAATCCTCCCAGGATTCCGTCTGGAATCCTCCCCGGATTCCGTCTGGAATCCTCCCAGGATTCCGTCTGGAATCCTCCCAGGATTCCGTCTGGAATCCTCCCAGGATTCCGTCTGGAATCCTCCCAGGATTCCGTCTGGAATCCTCCCAGGATTCCGTCTGGAATCCTCCCAGGATTCCGTCTGGAATCCTCCCAGGATTCCATCTGGAATCCTCCAAGGATTCCGTCTGGAATCCTCCAAGGATTCCGTCTGGAATCCTCCCAGGATTCCCTCTGGAATCCTCCCAGGATTCCCTCTGGAATCCTCCCAGGATTCCGTCTAGAATCCTCCCAGGATTCCTTTTGGAATCCTCCCAGGATTCTGTCTGGAATCCTCCCAGGATTCCTTTTGGAATCCTCCCAGGATTCCTTTTGGAATCCTCCCAGGATTCCGATTTCTCCCAGGATTCCGTCTGGAATCCTCCTAGGATTCCGTCTGTAATTCTCCCAGGATTCCGTCTGAAATCCTCTCAGGATTCCGTCTGAAATCCTCTCAGGATTCCGTCTGAAATCCTCTCAGGATTCCATTCCATCTGAAATCCTCCCAGGATTTCGACTGGGATCCTCCCAGGATTCCGACTGAGATCCTCCCAGGATTCCGACTGGAATCCTCCCAGGATTCCGACAGGAATCCTTCCAGGATTCCGACTGGAATCCTCCCAGGATTCCATCTGGAATTCTCCCAGGATTCCATCTGGAATCCTCCTAGGATTCCGACTGAAATCCTCCCAGGATTCCGACTGGAATCCTCCCAGGATTCCGACTGGAATCCTCCCAGGATTCCGTCTGGAATCCTCCCAGGATTCCGTCTGGAATCCTCCCAGGATTCCGTCTGGAATCCTCCCAGGATTCCGTCTGGAATCCTCCCAGGATTCCGTCTGGAATCCTCCCAGGATTCCGTCTGGAATCCTCCCAGGATTCCGTCTGGAATCCTCCCAGGATTCCGTCTGGAATCCTCCCAGGATTCCGTCTGGAATCCTCCCAGGATTCCGTCTGGAATCCTCCTAGGATTCCGTCTGGAATCCTCCTAGGATTCCGTCTGGAATCCTTTTAGGATTCCGTCTGGAATCCTCCTAGAATTCCGTCTGGAATCCTCCCAGGATTCTGTCTGGAATCCTCCCAGGATTCTGTCTGGAATCCTCCCAGGATTCTGTCTGGAATCCTTCCAGGATTCCGTCTGAAATCCTTCCAGGATTCCGTCTGGAATCCTCCCAGGATTCCGTCTGAATCCTCCCAGGATTCCGTCTGGAATCCTCCCAGGATTCCGTCTGGAATCCTCCCAGGATTCCGTCTGGAATCCTCCCAGGATTCCTCTGGAATCCTCCCAGGATTCCCTCTGGAATCCTCCCAGGATTCCTCTGGAATCCTCCCAGGATTCCCTCTGGAATCCTCCCAGGATTCCGTCTAGAATCCTCCCAGGATTCCTTTTGGAATCCTCCCAGGATTCTGTCTGGAATCCTCCCAGGATTCCTTTTGGAATCCTCCCAGGATTCCTTTTGGACTCCTCCCAGGATTCCTTTTGGAATCCTCCCAGGATTCTGTCTGGAATCCTCCCAGGATTCTGTCTGGAATCCTCCCAGGATTCCGTCTGGAATCCTCCCAGGATTCCGTCTGGAATCCTCTCAGGATTCCGTCTGGAATCCTCCCAGGATTCCGTCTGGAATCCTCCCAGGATTCCGCCAGGAATCCTCCAAGGATTCCGACTGGAATCCTCCAAGGATTCCGACTGGAATCCTCCCAGGATTCCGACTGGAATCCTCCCAGGATTCCGACTGGAATCCTCCCAGGATTCCGACTGGAATCCTCCCAGGATTCCGACTGGAATCCTCCCAGGATTCCGACTGGAATCCTCCCAGGATTCCGACTGGAATCCTCCCAGGATTCCGACTGGAATCCTCCCAGGATTCCGTCTGGGATCCTCCCAGGATTCCGTCTGGAATCCTCCCAGGATTCCGTCTGGAATCCTCCCAGGATTCCGTCTGGAATCCTCCCAGGATTCCGTCTGGAATCCTCCCAGGATTCCGTCTGGAATCCTCCCAGGATTCCGTCTGGAATCCTCCCAGGATTCCGTCTGGAATCCTCCAAGGATTCCGTCTGGAATCCTCCAAGGATTCCGTCTGGAATCGTCCAAGGATTCCGTCTGGAATCGTCCAAGGATTCCGTCTGGAATCGTCCAAGGATTTCGTCTGGAATCCTCCAAGGATTTCGTCTGGAATCCTCCAAGGATTCCGTCTGGAAAAGGATTCCCGTCTGGAATCCTCCAAGGATGGGACTTATCCACAATCCAACTGAAGCGGTTGGCTTATACTTAGCGGACATACCGACCAACCCACTTTCAGTTTAGCCCTATCCATTACCTTTTTGGCCTCAGCCCTAGGTACTCGGAAGGCACCTAGGTACTCGGAGGCAACCTGCATTCCCGCGTAGCTTTTGCGTAACCGAACCGCAGATTCCTGGATCTCGACATTGCACTGATCTCTCAGTGCGTCGACCAGGTCTCTGGCCTCGGTTACTTCATCCAGGCCCTTGCACTGGATGTTCGAGACTGGGCATAAGGCTCTTACTTGAACCCCATCACCCAGGACCTCCTCCGTCAACTTTTTGTACTCAGAACTCTTCTGAGCAGCATCCCGCTTCAAGACGAGAATCATCTCGCCTTTCCGCGTCCTTCGGATGCAGTTGACATCCCCTCCTAGGCCAGAGAGTTTATCGTTAACTCTCATGGCCTTCAAGACTTCAGCGTAGCTTTTATCATCAGTACTGACGATACTCGCCTCGCCTCTGTCTTTATGCTTACCACTGTTATTGGAAGGCGCACCCGTCTTCTCCTGGGCTCTACCCTTCACACTCCGCACTCTTGCTGGCCTCTAGTAGGAACCTCCACTCCGATTTGGCCTCCACTACTAGGGCACAGAGCGCCTGCATAGCAAGTTTCAGTTCCTTGCTGTAATTAACGCGGTTGTCCAAGAACGACATAATCACGTCTGATACATCCGTGATTACCTCCATCGTCTGGCCACCACGTTCTTCGTGGTTCGCCATCGCAGATTTGATGACGCGGGTCAGGGTGGGGCCGTCCATCTTTGCTTCAAACGATTTGACGATTTTAGAAGTAATTCTTGGAAGATTCTGGACGAAATCCTTTAGAATTCCAGACGGAATCCATTCCAAATGGACAACATAAATGGAATCCTGCAAGCATTCCATATGAAACTTTCAAGGATTCCATACAAAATCATTAATGGATTCTATATGGATCCTGAGATTCCTGACAGAACTCTTCAAGGATTGCAGACGCAATTCTCCAAGGATTTCAGATAGAATCCCCCACGGATTTGTTGGATTCTACTTGGCTAAGATTGAAAGAAATTGGTCTAGGCTTTCGATAGTATTTTTCCGATCATTTCTGGTGAAGTCCTTTATTGTAGATACTAGGTGGACTTTAAGGATTCTAATTGTATTTTTTCCTACGATTTAAAAAAATAACCGAGGGTTATGAAAAAAAATACATTTAGGATTCCGGAGGAAATTCGCAGAGTTTCTCAAGGAACCGATTCAGAATTTCAGAGCAACGAAGGATTCCGATGATGTTTTCAAAACAATTCCGTAGAGGATTTCAAAGGTCATCCGTCTATGATTCTAGAAAGAATTCCTAGCGGATTCCATGAACAACTTTTCAGTGTTTGCATAGGGAGTTCATCATTAATTCCAGTGATTCATTTAGTATTCCAGAAGAAAACCGTTTCCAGTTATGTGTACCGAATGGTAATATATTGATTATGGTAGCCTTCAAAGTTGGATTCGGGTATTTAAAGCATAGATCTCGCCCTACTTTCCGAGTACATCCAATTGTTTTCTTTGTACGTGAGGTTAGGACATATGTTTTCTAATTGAATTTCGAATCCAATTGTCGTCCCCAATATGTCGTGACAAACGTTAACGTCACTCCCTCCGTCGCTGTTGTTTGCACACGATGCTGCAATAAATAACTTCTGTTAATTCCACTGACCCACGCACGTACGTAAATGGAGAAGTATCCATTAGAGTGAACAGATAGCGTGTTTCACGGGAATTTAGTAACAGGTAAGACACGTGTGCTCATGTACGCTTAGAAGTAAGTGATTTTCTGGCTTTTTGCGTGGGAAAGCGTGACGTGGTGTGACAAATCAACTGACAAAACTGACTTTATGTAGCGGAACCGTATTTTAACTGTAACTGTTTGTTTCCTGAAGTGTTCAGTTATATTAAAACTGATTAGACTTGTTTTTGAATATTCTTCTGTTCAACGGTTCGAGTACTTCGGTCGGAAACAATATTGCGCTTTATTCTCAACAATGATGCAAACAAAATAATGCTTTATCGTAAGCTGAAGTGTTTTCAATTGGAAGAAGCCTGTCTTTCACCGGTGCTGAAAGCAGGCGGTAAATGGCGTGACAAGTGTTTGATAACGTTATACGGCATTCGCAGAGCTACGATGTTGTGGCTGTGTCGATTTTGACGGAAGACAATGCGCGATTCATCAAAAGAATTTCACAGGAACAACTCTTTTCGGTTCGATTGCAAAGTGAAAGCAGCAACGCTGAAAAAAATTGCTACGAATCAATATTCACGGCAGTTCATTAGATACAATTAGATAACTCTTAAAAAACATTGTTTTGTAAGTACCAGACCAGTGTATGTCAGATTATCTAACAATTCTGTATTTTACAAGCTTATTTTACAAAAGCTGTTTAACATACTTTTTTTTGTTCAAGAATATAACAATTTCACATAAGTCTGTTCTTATACAGAATTGTCAAAAAAAATAACATCCACTAGTTGGGTGTAAATAATGAAACTCCTGTGCGAGCGTGTGGACTGAAACCAAGCCTTCATACGGTAAACTCCAGCTTTCAAGTGGATTTTATGAGCTCACAAGGTGCCCTGAAATTGCATCCTTTCTTACAAATTGGACGTGAATTTCTGGCACTTGGGTGCGAAAATCATATTACCGGGTACATAAAAGCCATCATTTGGAGTGGAACTCTACGGAGCACTTGCATGAAGAGTGAGGATGAGCTTCCATCGCAATTGAAGTACAAAATCATTCCACTTACCCTCCCAACAGGGTGGCCGTTAGAAGATGACGACGTCATACCCACCGTTGTCAGCGAATGCGAAGATAATCATCACCAATGATATCCGTTCCATTGACAGAAAATATGCGATCCTGTATGGAAAATGACTGGTACGACTCTTGAGGGTATGACAAACCTCACTAATGGGGGTAAACTTAATTCTAAATCAGTGCATATGTCAAAGATCAAAATGAAAATATATTAACCGTGTCCTACTAAACAACTAGGACGCGAGTACAATTTTATGAACTGCCATAAAAAAGCTTTTGAGATTATGAATGGTTGGTTAGGCACTCTTAGAAACACCATCAATTAGATCTACCAAAGGTGGATTTGTGCACTGATGTGCATAGATAAACAACGACACATGGCTTCTGCGGGTGAGAGGAGTGTGTACCCACCACCGCACCAGGTTTACACTGTTTGCGAAGATTTCCTATCGAGTTACAGCTGCAGTTTCGCAGACAAGTGCTTGTCAAACAAGTTTCCATTCGAGTGTGCTCTTTGCGGTGAGTGCTGTGACGGTATTCCATTGTAGACGTAATCCTTTGGATCGAATAATCAAGATTCACAACAAATCGCAAATGGTTGAAGGTTTCTGATTCGCGCTTTATGTGTTTGAAAACCGATGAAAGTAGCTGCATATTCGTCATGGAGTTCTGAAGTCAATACTCTCTCGCGGATTTGGGATCTTTCATTCAGAAATCCGAGGGCTCCGGCCATTTTTTTTCAAAAATTCTGAAAGTAATTCTATTTCAGGGATTCTTACATGGATGTCAGAAGAAATTTAATTTGAGGCTCGATGCCTATGTCGTATTTTTTCAATTTAAGTGTATACCAGCCAAATTTTAGTTTCCTGATGCACACGTGCTAATGGCATTGGGCCTGGATGGAACTCACTGTAACAGGAATGTACAGGAAAAAGTAAAGAGATCCTTTAGCAGCGATTCTGAAATTCATAATTATTTATAAGGCATTCTGTTTTAAAGATTCTGAAATAAATTATCGTACAGTGAATTCGAAATAAATTCTTTTTAAGTGATTCCGAAAAAAATCATCCTTCAGCGGTTTTATAAACAAACCTTTCTGGACACATCACAAACGAAATATTCTTCTAAATATTTCTAAAATAATCTTCTTCAAATGAATCCACTTTTAAGGGGTCCTAAACAGAACAATCCTTAGGGATTCAAAATAAATTCTCTCTCAGTTGTGCCATAATGTATCATCTTTCAAGATTCCTGAAATAAATCTCAAACAAAATTCTATTTTTATGAATTCTGCATGCAATCACACGCAAGGTTTTTAAAAGGAAGGATCTTTTGAAGAAAATCCTTCGCGGACCATTTTTGTCTGGCTTGTCTTGCTCGCGAATCTTTTCGGAATGTCTGAGACAATCCCTTCAAGAATTTAAGACAGAGAATTCTTGCCTCATTCTGGAGTGAATCCTAGCCGGCGGCCGGATTACGGCGGGTATGGTTGCCGAGAACCAGGAAGGATTGTTTCAAAAATTCTGAAAGGATTGTCTCTGAAATTCAAAAAGCATGGTTTACGAAATTCCATTCCGGACTCCGGGATATCGGATTCCAGGGGAACTTCTGAGACAATCCGAGAATGGACGATTCTGAGAATAGTTTCGGAATTTCTGGGACGATCTATCTCGGATTCCGAAAAATGTCTAACTGGATTTCTTTCTGAATTTCGGAAAAATCCTTTCGGAATTTCTGAGACAATCCTTTCGGAAACTCAGAGATAATCCTTTCGCAATTTCCGGCACAATCTTTTCGGGATTTCTGTGACAATCTTTTTTGAAATTCAGAGACAATCCTTTCGGAATTTCTGATACAATCCATCGGAAAATTCTGAGACAATCCTTTCGGAAACACAGAGACAATCCTTTCGCAATTTCTGATACAATCATTTCGAGATATCTAAAATAATCATTTGAAAAATTCTAAGAAAATCCTTTTGGAATTTCGGAGACAATACATTCAGATTTTCTGGAATTACGGAATAAATGGAGATTCGGAACTCCTGGAACAATTCCTTCCAGAGGAAATCATTGCTGGATTCCGGACGCAATCTATACCAGATTCAGGAGAAAAACCTACCCGGATTCCGGAGTAAATCCACGCTTGGTTCCGGAAGAATTCCAAGCCAGAATCTGAGGGGAATCTTTTCCGGATTCCGAAGGGAGCCCACGCTCCGGAGGGAATTCATGCCGAATTTTAAAGGGAATGCCGAAGGGAATCCAAACCAGTTTCTGGAGGAAATACAAGTAGGATTACGGAAAGAATCTATGTCGGATTACATACCGGTTCCATACATACCGGAAATCCATACCGGTTTTTGAAAGGAAATCACACCCGGATTCCGGAGGGAATCCTTCCCGGATTCCGGAGGGAATCCTTCCCGGATTCCGGAGGGAATCCTTCCCGGATTCCGGAGGGAATCCTTCCCGGATTCCGGAGGGAATCCTTCCCGGATTCCGGAGGGAATCCTTCCCGGATTCCGGAGGGAATCATTCCAGATTCCGGAGGAATCCTTCCCGGATTCCGGAGGAATCCTTCCCGGATTCCGGAGGAATCCTTCCCGGATTCCGGAGGAATCCTTCCCGGATTCGGAGGAATCCTGTCGGATTCCGGAAGGGAATCCTGTCCGGATTCCGGAAGGGAATCCTGTCCGGATTCCGGAAGGGAATCCTGTCCGGATTCCGGAAGGGAATCCTGTCCGGATTCCGGAAGGGAATCCTGTCCGGATTCCGGAAGGGAATCCTGTCCGGATTCCGGAAGGGAATCCTGTCCGGATTCCGGAAGGGAATCCTGTCCGGATTCCGGAAGGGAATCCTGTCCGGATTCCGGAAGGTAATCCTGTCCGGATTCCGGAAGGTAATCCTGTCCGGATTCCGGAAGGTAATCCTGTCCGGATTCCGGAAGGTAATCCTGTCCGGATTCCGGAAGGTAATCCTGTCCGGATTCCGGAAGGTAATCCTGTCCGGATTCCGGAAGGAATCCTGTCCGGATTCCGGAAGGAATCCTGTCCGGATTCCGGAAGGAATCCTGTCCGGATTCCGGAAGGAATCCTGTCCGGATTCCGGAAGGAATCCTGTCCGGATTCCGGAAGGAATCCTGTCCGGATTCCGGAAGGAATCCTGTCCGGATTCCGATAGGCAATCCTGTCCGGATTCCGATAGGCAATCCTGTCCGGATTCCGATAGGCAATCCTGTCCGGATTCCGGAAGGAATCCTACTCGGATTCCGGAAGGAATCCTACTCGGATTCCGGCAGAGATCTTACTCGGATTCCGGATGGAATCCTACTCGGATTCCGGATGGAATCCTACCCGGATTCCGGAGGGAATCCTATCCAGGATTCGGAAGAGAATCCTTCCAGGATTCGGAATAGAATCGTTCCAGGATTCGGAAGAGAATCGTTCCAGGATTCGGAAGAGAATCCTTCCAGGATTCGGAAGAGAATCCTTCCAGGATTCGGAAGAGAATCCTTCCAGGATTCGGAAGAGAATCCTTCCAGGATTCGGAAGAGAATCCTTCCAGGATTCGGAAGAGAATCCTTCCAGGATTCGGAAGAGAATCCTTCCAGGATTCGGAAGAGAATCCTTCCAGGATTCAGAAGAGAATCCTTCCAGGATTCGGAAGAATCCTTCCAGGATTCGGAAGAGAATCCTTCCAGGATTCGGAAGAGAATCCTTCCAGGATTCGCAAAAGAATCCTTCCAGGATTCGTAAAAGAATCCTTCCAGGATTCGGAACAGAATCCTTCCAGGATTCGGAACAGAATCCTTCCAGGATTCGGAACAGAATCCTTCCAGGATTCGGAACAGAATCCTTCCAGGATTCGGAACAGAATCCTTCCAGGATTCGGAACAGAATCCTTCTAGGATTCGGAACAGAATCCTTCTAGGATTCGGAAGAATCCTTCCAGGATTCGGAAGAGAATCCTTCCAGGATTCGGAAGAGAATCCTTCCAGGATTCGGAAGAGAATCCTTCCAGGATTCGGAAGAGAATTCTTCCAGGATTCGGAAGAGAATCCTTCCAGGATTCGGAAGAGAATCCTTCCAGGATTCGGAAGAGAATCCTTCCAGGATTCGGAAGAGAATCCTTCCAGGATTCGGAAGAGAATCCTTCCAGGATTTGGATGAGAATCCTTCCAGGATTTGGATGAAAATCCTTCCAGGATTCGGAAGAATCCTTCCAGGATTCATAAGAGAATCCTTCCAGGATTCATAAGAGAATCCTTCCAGGATTCGGAAGAGAATCCTTCCAGGATTCGGAAGAAAATTTCTTCCAGGATTCGGAAGAGAATCCTTCCAGGATTTCGAAGAGAATCCTCCCAGGATTCGGAAGAGAATCCTCCCAGGATTCGGAAGAGAATCCTTCCAGGATTCGGAAGAGAATCCTTCCAAGATTTGGAAGAGAATTCTTTCAGGATTTTGTAGAGATTTCCTTCCAGAGCATCTTTTGAGTATTTGAAAGACACTTTATTTATTTCGTTTAAAAGCGTCAATTATGTCAAAAAAATCAGAAATTTTAAATTCCTGCATGAGGTTCTATGATCCTTTCTTGCATCTAGTTAAGGCACCATCCTTTTTGGTTCAACACATTATTTTCTTCATAGCTTTAGAACGCATTGACCGATCGTGTTCAAATTCAACAATCATCTATCATGCTTAACTTTATGTCAATTGCAAGAATGTTACGAGAAATCTGATTATTGTATATTGATACTATATAAACAGTTGCATAATGATGTTATTATTTTTTTGTGACTGCTAACACATGGGTGATAATGCGACTCGATATAATCGGCAAAGACCTAGGCGACGAATACAGGATCACGATTGGAAGCTTGGAACATGGAATTGCAAGTCGCTAGGTTTCGCAGGTTGCGACAGGATGATCTACGATGAATTACATCCCCGCAACTTCGACGTCGTGGCGCTGCAGGAGATTTGCTGGACAGGACAGAAAGTGTGGAAAAGCGGGCATCGAGCGGCTACCTTCTACCAAAGCTGTGGCACCACCAACGAGCTGGGAACCGGCTTCATAGTGCTGGGTAAGATGCGCCAACGCGTGATTGAGTGGCAGCCAATCAACGCAAGGATGTGCAAGCTGATGATTAAAGGCCGTTTCTTCAACTATAGCATCATCAACGTGCACTGCCCACACGAAGGGAGACCCGACGACGAGAAAGAAGCGTTCTACGCACAGCTGGAGCAGACATACGATGGATGCCCACTGCGGGACGTCAAAATCGTCATCGGCGACATGAACGCACAGGTAGGAAGGGAAGAAATGTATAGACCGGTCATCGGACCGGATAGTCTGCACACCGTATCGAATGACAACGGCCAACGATGCATAAACTTCGCAGCCTCCCGCGGAATGGTAGTCCGAAGCACCTTCTTTCCCCGCAAAAATATCCACAAGGCCACATGGAGATCACCTAACCAAGAAACGGAAAACCAAATCGACCACGTTCTAATCGACGGTAAATTCTTCTCCGACATCACGAACGTCCGCACTTACCGCAGTGCGAATATTGAATCCGACCACTACCTCGTTGCAGTATGCCTGCGCTCAAAACTCTCGACGGTGTACAACATGCGTCGAAGTCGGACGCCGCGGCTTAACATTGGGCGGCTACAAGACGGTAGACTAGCCCAAGAATACGCGCAGCAGCTGGAAGTGGCACTTCCAACGGAAGAGCAGCTAGGCGCAGCATCTCTTGAAGATGGCTGGAGAGATATTCGATCCGCCATTGGTAGCACCGCAACCGCTGCACTTGGCACGGTGCCCCCGGATCAGAGAAACGACTGGTATGACGGCGAATGTGAGCAGTTAGTGGAAGAGAAGAATGCAGCATGGGCGAGATTGCTGCAACACCGCACGAGGGCGAACGAGGCACGATATAAACAGGCGCGGAACAGACAAAACTCGATTTTCCGGAGGAAAAAGCGCCAGCAGGAAGATCGAGACCGTGAAGAAACGGAGCAACTGTACCGCGCTAATAACACACGAAAGTTCTATGAGAAGTTAAACCGTTCTCGTACGGGCCCCGTGCCCCAGCCCGATATGTGTACGGACATAAACGGCACCCTTCTTACGAACGAGCGTGAGGTGATCCAAAGGTGGCGGCAGCACTACGAAGAACACCTGAATGGCGATGTGGCAGACGAAGATGGCGGTATGGTGATGGACCTGGGAGAACGCGCGCAGGACATAATTCTACCGGCTCCGGATCTCCAGGAAATCCTGGAGGATATTGGCCGGCTAAAAACAACAAAAACCCTGGGGTCGACCAACTACCTGGAGAACTATTTAAACACAGTGGCGAGGCACTGGCTAGAGCGTTGCACTGGATAATTACCAAGATTTGGGAGGCGGAAGTTTCGCCGCAGGAGTGGATGCACGGTGTCGTGTCCCATCTACAAATGGGCGATAAGCTGGATTGTAGCAACTACCGCGCAATCACATTGCTGAACGCCGCCTACAAGGTACTCTCCCAAATTTTAAGCCGTCGACTAGCACCAACTGCAAGGGAGTTCGTGGGGCAGTACCAGGCGGGTTTTATGGGCGAACGCTCCACCACGGACCAGGTGTTTGCCATTCGCCAAGTACTGCAGAAATGCCGCGAATACAACGTGCCCACACATCATCTATTCATCGACTTCAAAGCCGCATATGATACAATCGATCAGGACCAGCTATGGCAGCTAATGCACGAACACGGTTTTCCGGATAAACTGACACGGTTGATCAAAGCGACGATGGATCGGGTGATGTGCGTAGTTCGAGTTTCAGGGGCATTCTCGAGTCCCTTCGAAACCCGCAGAGGGTTACGGCAAGGTGATGGTCTTTCGTGTTTGCTATTCAACATCGCTTTGGAAGGTGTAATACGAAGAGCAGGGATTAACACGAGTGGTACAATTTTCAATAAGTCCGTCCAGCTATTTGGTTTCGCCGACGACATAGATATTATGGCACGTAACTTTGAGAAGATGGAGGAAGCCTACATCAGACTGAAAAGGGAAGCTAAGCGGATCGGACTAGTCATCAACACGTCGAAGACGAAGTACATGATAGGAAGAGGTTCAAGAGAAGACAATGTGAGCCACCCACCGCGAGTTTGCATCGGTGGTGACGAAATCGAGGTGGTAGAAGAATTTGTGTACTTGGGCTCACTGGTGACTGCCGAAAATGACACCAGCAGAGAAATTCGGAGACGCATCATGACAGGAAATCGTACGTACTTCGGACTCCGCAAAACGTTCCGATCGAATAGAGTTCGTCGCCGTACCAAACCGACTATCTACAAAACGCTGATTAAACCGGTATTCCTCTACGGGCACGAGACCTGGACGATGCTCGTGGAGGACCAACGCGCACTTGGAGTTTTTGAAAGGAAAGTGCTGCGTACCATCTATGGTGGGGTGCAGATGGCGGACGGTACGTGGAGGAGGCGAATGAACCACGAATTGCATCAGCTGTTGGGAGAACCATCCATCGTTCACACCGCGAAAATCGGACGACTGCGATGGGCCGGGCACGTAGCCAGAATGTCGGACAGTAACCCGGTGAAAATGGTTCTCGACAACGATCCGACGGGCACAAGAAGGCGAGGTGCGCAGCGGGCAAGGTGGATCGATCAGGTGGAAGATGACTTGCGGACCCTCCGTAGACTGCGTGGTTGGCGACGTGTAGCCATGGACCGAGCCGAATGGAGAAGACTCTTATATACCGCACAGGCCACTTCGGCCTTAGTCTGAATAAATAATAATAACACATGGGTGAACAGACATTCAAAGAGTTCGTCGTGTTTAGTTGGTTGGTACATAACATCAGAGCTCTAATAGCCTTCTAAAAAAATGTCTTTTGGAGAAAAATGTTCGCCTTTCGGTACAACAACAGCAAAAACTCGTTCGGTAATGTCATTGCTCTTTATTGTTTTTGATTTATGAACCTCATCCCCACCGATTTCTTGCTCCTTCGATCCGAGCTGCACCGCCTACCGCACCATAACAATTCGATACAGACAAATAGGTAAAAGACAATCTCTGGAACAAAAAAAAAACTAATAAGATCCGACGAACAAAACAAAAACGAAGAATTAAGAACCGGGACCAGAATAGCAATTGGACTGTATCGGCCGTGTACGTTGTTGGGAAGAATCATGTCGAGAATATGTGGCAGAGGAAGACACAACGATAGCTCATGGAGAAACTAAAGGCGAAAGAACCTACAAATTTTTACGACCCGAACCAAAGCCCATCATTATCGTTCTCTAGCGCTATATGCTGCTGGCTGATGCTACTATACTGCTGCTATATACACAATTATTCCGAACACGACCTGAACCTGGGACCGTTGCGTTGTTCCGAAGGGGAAAGAGGCTAATGCTATTAGATGGGTTGCTTCCAAGAAGCAAAAAACAAACATGCAATCCCAGAGGAAATAGGCAAATAACTTGAATCTACGGGAGGTTCGATTGTTCGTTCTCTCGAATTGTCTTTTTTTTCTTTGCTTTTTGTTTTATATGGGAAGTGTGGTATTGGAAACAGTATTATATGGGCAATATCCGGATGTTTACCTTCTTTGGTTGACAGCGTCAGCGATATCAGGAGTTGTTGAGGCGATTAACGATTAATTTAGCCCAAATTTTGATCGACGTTTAAATAATTCCTAAAAATGAGCAATCGAGTGAGTTGGCATAATAATAGAAGACTCAAAAGTATGAGTTCTTTGGCTATGAATCGATGAAGACAATAAAAAAGTCACGAGACAGATCAATTAATTAAAGTCAACTGTCATAACTGTAATTCACACTTTTAAAGGTGAATAAATTGTAGAAAATTTCAACACAAAATAATTAAAATCAATTTCTCATGACGTTCATTGCAATCGTTATTATCATCATGATCGGTACCACGGACAGTTCCGAAGCCTTTTTAATGACGTCGAGCAAACCCTTTCCTCATTTTGCGTTCCTAGAATCTGTTGCGAGAGCTGTTTTTACTCCATGGGGATTCTTCAAAAGCTATTAACGGGGTTATGATGACGCAGTGCCCGAAGCTGATACCTACGTAGATCTACTCCGCACTGCTGGTGATGATGTATGATGGTCAGAAAAGGGGATGAAAGTGTAGAAATAATTTGTTGAAAATTAATAACTGCCATTGGCAAGGTTGGGCTGGGTAAGGGTTGTGACGGTGATAATGATGATGGAGTTGTTCTTGACGGGCCAATATTTGTAAGGTTGAAAACCGATTAAAGCCGCTTTTAGTGCGAATCGAATAGTCGCACAAGCTATACGTCACGAAATTTATTGATACCTATTTCATATCCTGATAATCAAAGCTGGTTTAAAGTTATTTTTAAAAAAATGTAATGAATATTTACGCACGTCTATAAAAAGGAATCTGTCTCTTGAAAATTTACATTTTTTCCCCTTCTCATGGCATTTTTTATTCATTTATTCTTTTCCCCAAAATCACTTCTGGACATTCATATTTCAAATTCGTCCATGAAAACCTTTAGTGCAATTCAAACCCCAATTTGGATAATCCCAAAGTGAAAAAAATACACACCGGGAGATGCATTAATCCCTCCGAATCCCACCAGAACAAAGCCAACGCAATGCCACCCATCGATATCGATGTATTCTCCTCGTTCTCCCTGAAAAAAAAGCTTCCCGCGTTCATTTTCAAGCATTCCGCAGTCACCGACAAAATCCATTCGTTGCTACTGCAATGTTTGCTTTAATAAAGAAGAATCCACCTAGCGGTGATGTGATGCCTTGCTGTACGTGGCTGGTTTCGATTCACAACCCGGTTTATGAATCTCTTTAAATTACTGAATCTCTTGATGTTTGCAACTCAACCCTTCTATCATCCCATCAAATTTTTATTTGTAAAAGTTCGTTTATCCTTTCGATACCTCTCTTTATACCAGGAAGGCACAGCGAGGATAAATATTGACAACAATAAAGTATAATCAGTGTCCGCGTCACGCGGAGGTATCTCATCCTTCCTCCACAGGGAAGGGTCGGATGGGTGGTCCCGTCGGAACAGTAGGTACAGGAAAAATAATCGACATTGACCGGCACTGCACTGCACTGCACAAGTGAAGGAGAAAACAAAAATGGTGCAAACATGAAAACCGGATAGGTCAGGCACGATTCTGTCGGACACATGATTTCGGAGAAGGCTTCCAGTAATGGTTGACAGGTAGACCGATAACCGAGAAAGATTGGTCTCATACGGGTGGGTTGGTTTTTCCTCAGGAAGTGACTTTCGGTCCATTAAAAAAGGTGTAAGCTTGTTTGAAGGGTTGATGTCGTGTGAAAAGGGAGGCATTTCAACGAAGATTAGTGACGGTCTTATGCAATTTTTGGCAAAATTCATTGCGGATTAACTTTAAAATCCTTCTAATCTGGTTCGAACATCACAAAGTTATGAAATTTAACAAAAATTTGCTAATCGAATGTAATGTTAATAATGAAGAGGCAATTTAGAAGAAGAAGGGTCGTTTGACCGGAAGTTATTCAGTCGAAAAGGATTTGGCTTTAAGTTGTTTGGCCAAATATTTTAATTGGTCAAACAAAGCATAAGGCTGAAACCCATCTGGCCAAAAGTCATTTGATCGAATTTGACGCACGGCCGAAAAAGTGAATTGGCCGAACAGGTCATTTGGTCAAAAATACCGAATGGCCAAAATACTACTCGAATACTTCTGCTCAAATCCTCTCAGGATTCTGCTCGAATCATCTCAGGATTCTACTCGAAACCTATCAGAATTCTGCTCGAATCCTCTCAGGATTCTGCTTGAATCCTCTCAGAATTCTGCTCGAATCTTTTCAGAATTCTGCTCGAATCCTCTTAGGGTTCTGCTTGAATTCTATCAGTATTATGCTCAATTCTTCTAAGGATTCTGCTCGAATCCTCTCAGGATTCTTCTCGAAACCTATCAGAATTCTGCTCGAATCCTCTCAGGATTCTTCTCGAAACCTATCAGAATTCTGCTCGAATTCTCTCAGGATTCTGCTCGAATCCACTCAGGATTCTGCACGAATCCTCTCAGGATTCTACTCGAATCCTCTCAGGATTCTACTCAAATCCTCTCAGAATTTAACACGAATCCTCTCAGGATTCTACTCGAATCCTCTCAGGATTCTACTCGAATCCTCTCAGGATTCTGCTCGAATTCTATCAGGATTCTGCTCGAATCCTCTCAGGATTCTGCTCGAATCCTCTCAGGATTCTACTCGAATCCTTTCAGGATTCTACTCATATCCTCTCAGAATTCAACTTGAATCCTCTCAGGATTCTACTCAAATCCTCTCAGGATTCTACTCGAATCCTCTCAGGATTCTACTCGAATTCTCTCAGAATTCTACTCGAATTCTCTCAGAATTCTACTCGAATCCTCTCAGAATTCTACTCGAATCCTCTCAGGATTCTACTCGAATCCTCTCAGGATTCTACTCGAATCCTCTCAGGATTCTACTCGAATCCTCTCAGGATTCTTCTCGAATCCTATCAGAATTCTGCTCGAATCCTCTCAGGATTCTGCTCGAATCCTCTCAGGATTTTGCTCCAATCCTCTCAAGATTCTGCTCGAATCCATTAGGATTCTACTCAAATCCTCTCAGAATTCAACTCGAATCCTTTCAGAATTCTGCTCGAATCCTCTCAGGATTCTGCTCGAATCCTCTCAGGATTCTGCTCGAATCCTCTCAGGATTCTGCTCGAATCCTCTCAGGATTCTGCTCGAATCCTCTCAGGATTCTGCTCGAATCCTCTCAGGATTCTGCTCGAATCCTCTCAGGATTCTACTCAAATCCTCTCAGAATTCAACTCGAATCCTCTCAGGATTCTTCTCGAAACCTATCAGAATTCTGCTCGAATCCTCTCAGAATTCTGCTCGAATTCTCTCAGGATTCTGCTCGAATTCTCTCAGGATTCTGCTCGAATCCTCTCAGAATTCTGCTCGAATCCTCTCAGAATTCTGCTCGAATCCATTAGGATTCTACTCAAATCCTCTCAGAATTTAACTCGAATCCTCTCAGGATTCTTCTCGAATCCTATCAGAATTCTGCTCGAATCCTCTCAGGATTCTGCTCGAATTCTCTCAGGATTCTGCTCGAATCCTCTCAGGATTCTACTCGAATCCTCTCAGGATTCTACTCGAATCCTCTCAGGATTCTACTCGAATCCTCTCAGGATTCTACTCGAATCCTCTCAGGATTCTTCTCGAATCCTATCAGAATTCTGCTCGAATCCTCTCAGTATTCTGCTCGAATCCTCTCAGGATTCTGCTCGAATTCTCTCAGGATTCTGCTCGAATCCTCTCAGGATTCTGCTCGAATCCTCTCAGGATTCTACTCAAATCCTCTCAGAATTCTTCTCGAAACCTATCAGAATTCTGCTCGAATCCTCTCAGGATTCTGCTCGAATTCTCTCAGGATTCTGCTCGAATCCTCTCAGAATTCAACTTGAATCATCTCAGGATTCTGCTCAAATTCTCTCAGGATTCTGCTCGAATCCTCTCAGGATTCTGCTCGAATCCTCTCAGGATTCTGCTCGAATCCTCTCAGGATTCTACTCAAATCCTCTCAGAATTCAACTTGAATCATCTCAGGATTCTACTCAAATCCTCTCAAGATTCTACTCGAATCCTCTCAGGATTCTACTCGAATCCTCTCAGGATTCTACTCGAATCCTTTCAGGATTCTACTCGAATCCTCTCAGGATTCTACTCGAATGCTCTCAGGTTCTACTCAGATCCTCTCAGGATTCTACTCAGATCCTCTCAGGATTCTACTCAGATCCTCTCAGGATTCTACTCAGATCCTCTCAGAATTCTACTCGAATCCTCTCAGGATTCTAATCAAGTCCTCTCAGGATTCTACTCGAATCCTCTCAGGATTCTACTCGAATCCTCTCAGGATTCTACTCGAATCCTCTCAGGATTCTACTCGAATCCTCTCAGGATTCTACTCGAATCCTCTCAGGATTCTACTCGAATCCTCTCAGGATTCTACTCGAATCCTCTCAGGATCTACTCAGATCCTCTCAGGATTCTGCTCAGATCCTCTCAGGATTCTACTCGAATCCTCTCAGGTTCTGCTCAGATCCTCTCAGGATTCTGCTCAGATCCTCTCAGGATTCTACTCGATCCTCTCAGGATTCTGCTCAGATCCTCTCAGGATTCTACTCAGATCCTCTCAGGATTCTGCTCAGATCCTCTCAGGTTCTGCTCAGATCCTCTCAGGATTCTGCTCGAATCCTCTCAGGATTCTGCTCAGATCCTCTCAGGATTCTACTCAGATCCTCTCAGGTTCTGCTCGAATCCTCTCCAGGATTCTGCTCGAATCCTCTCAGGTTCTGCTCAGATCCTCTCAGGATTCTACTCGAATCCTCTCAGGATTCTCACTCGAATCCTCTCAGGATTCTGCTCTGATCCTCTCAGGATTCTGCTCAGATCCTCTCAGGATTCTACTCGAATCCTCTCAGGATTCTGCTCAGATCCTCTCAGGTTCTACTCGAATCCTCTCAGGTTCTACTCGAATCCTCTCAGTATTCTGCTCGAAACCTTTCAGGTTTCTGTTCGAATCCTCTCAGGATTCTACTAGAATCCTGTCAGGATTCTGCTCGAATCGTCTCAGGATTTAACTCGATACTTCTCAGGACTCTGCTCGAATCCTCTCAGGATTCTACTAGAATCCTCTCAGGATTCTGCACGAATCCTCTCAGGATTCTACTCGAATCCTCTCAGAATATTATTTGATTTCTATCAGGATTCTATTGGAGTCCAATCAGAATTCTTTTCGAATCAAATCAGGGTTCTATTCGAATCCAATAAGGATGCTACTCGAATCCTATCAGGCTTCTAATCGAATCCTCTCAGGCTTCTAATCGAATCCTATCAGGCTTCTAATCGAATCCTCTCAGGATTCTACTCAAATCCTATCAAGATTCTTCTCGAATCCCATCAGAATTCTACTTCAATCCTATCAAGATTCTTCTCAAATCCTATCAGGATTCTTCTCGAATCCTATCAGGATTCTATTCAAATCCTATCAGGATTCTACTTGAATCCTATCAGGATTCTACTTGAATCTTATCAGGATTCTACTCGAATCCTTTCAGAGTTCTGCTCCAATCCTTTCAGGATTCTGTTCGAATCTTCACAGAATTCTGCTCGAATCTCTCCTCTCAAGATTCTGCTTGAATCCTCTCAGGATTTTACTCGAATCCTAAAATAATTTAATTCGAATCCTTAAAGAATTTAACTCGAATCCTCTCAGGATTCAACTCGAATCCTTTAAGGATTCTACTTGATACCTCTCATGATTCCACTGAAATCCTCTCAAGATTCTGCTAGAATCCTCTCAGGATTCTGCTCGAATCCTCTCAGGATTCTGCTAGAATCCTCTCAGGATTCTGCTCGAATCCTTTCAGGATTCTGCTCGAATCTTCTCAGAATTCTACTCGAATCCTCTCAGTATTTTACTTGAAATCTCTCAGGATTCTACTCGAATCCTCTTAGGATTTTATTAAAATCCTCCCTCCCTCTCTTAGGATTTTGCTTGAATTCTCTCAGGATTCTGCTCGACTTCTCCCAATCCTTTCAGGGTTCTGCTCGAATCCTCTTAGAAATCTGCCCGAACCCTCTCATGATTCTTCTCGAATCCTCTTAGGAATCTCGCTCGAATACTCTCAGGATTCTACTAGAATCTTCCCAGCGTTCTACTCGAGTGCTCTCAGGGTGCTATTCTATCAGGATTCTACACGAATTCTATCAGGATTCTACTCGAATCCTATCAATATTTTATTCGAATCCTTTCAGGATTCTATTCGAATCCTATCAGGATTCTATTCGAATCCTATCAGGATTCTATTCGAATCCTATCAGGATTTTATTTGAATATCAAACGTCATTGTGTTCATTCGTTGCACGTCCTCATAATGCACCAACCTTTTATGGGCTGAAAAATCCTCGATCACCAGGGCTGACATTAGGAAAATTTGCCGAGCATAAAGGCCATTTCACTCGTGACTTTTTGGCTTTTGACTTAAATAGGAGATTGTGCACAATTATTGTTGTTTTTGACTACTTGGCGTTAAAACCAAAAGTGAGCAAGCCGTCTGTTGGTAGCATAATTTTGGTTAGAGCTTCAATATATCAATCCAGATATCTGCGGTTTGTACAATCTGTCGAGTCCCACGAAATGTTGTTGTGCTTCTTTTGCGTCCTTTGTAGAATGTAATCACCTGAAAATTGTGTAATTAGTTTGTTCGAAAAACATATTCAAGAGCTTTTCCAACCACGGAATACATAAAGCAGAATTGTGAAAAATATAGCATGATAAGAAATTTGTATCTAAAACGATTTGTGACTAAATAATCGATTCTAATCATTCCATACCCTCACACAACAGAGCAAAAACCGACTCACCTTATCAGCAGGTATATTTTTGGACGACATCTTTCGCCAGTCTTCCGCTACGGCCAGTACGGTCCGGAGCTCCCTCTCGCTGATCTGCCCTTTTCCTGCTGTTACTCCGCCTTCGATGTATTGGTGGGCAGCACCCCGAAGAATGTGCGCTGGTCTTAGTGCAGCAGAATCCTACTTGGGAGCTTGCAGAGAAATTTCGATGCAAATTGCAGCACCACGGTTATCGCGAATCTGCTACCCAGCAACCAACAACAACGACCTGGCACTGACTGGTTGGTCGGTATCGATTGATGTGTGTAATCCCTTCTCGCACTTGGTCGGCTCAATGCACGCTCGCTTACTTCCCGTTTGAACCCCTCATGCGAAACAAGGCTTAGCACTCTTCATCGCGCTAGCTCTAGAAAAAAAAATAGCTAAAGCACCAACTGTCGGATGCACCAAACGGCGCACAACAAAACACCACCAATCTCCGCAGATCCTATATCGAAACTGGGACGCACTATCTTCTCGCACCGTTTTACGGTCGGCCACTTCCGCGGATGACTGTCAGCTGTCAACCTGCTGACACGCTGCAAACACGGCCCCGACGCTAGAGGTAAGCTGCCATAACAAAACAATTTTACACCGTCACTCGCACTGTGATATCGGTTTTGTACCGAAAATCGATTTGTTTTGCTTTCCCAGCGACAGCCAGTCTGGCCGACCGAACCCGAGGAAAATTCTCCACCAACTGAACTGCACAACCACAGCGGCAAGCCAGGGACCGACCGACCGACCGACGGATCAGATCAGTCACAGATTTACACGACGTCGGATGGAAACAATGTGCACGCACACACTCACAGGCGCCTGACGCACGGGATAATGCACCACAAACGAGATGGTCTCACACAATCCAGAGGCAACCGACCGACCGTCCGTCTTCCCTTCAACTGGGACTTCCGGGTTGCCAACACACAACGCGAGGGTTTTTCCTTTTCACTGTTCGGGAAAGTCAGAAAATTTTCATTGGAGTCGTGATGGAAATCACCTGTAATGGAAAAATAGGAAAGGGACTATTTAGATTTCAAGAATCGAGTAAGGAAAATGAAGCAATGCGAATGATTGTTACTGTTATTAGACGTATTAACTCAATGCTAGTAAACAAGATATTTCTAATCTAGAACAGAAAAAGGGCATATAGTCGAAGCGACTGGGTCTCTAGCGGAGATTTTCGTTTACCCATTAATGGGTACTTTCATGTGCAGTCCTTCCTATCTGTACACCCAAAAACAAGTCTTACAATTATTGTATAAAATCTGGGCATATACAATTCTGTAAGCTTTTTAAACAAATATTGTATTAAAATAATACAAATCTATATTATTTTTATACAATATTTGTATTAAAAGCTTACAGAATTGTATATGCCCAATTATTATACAGTTTCTGTAAGGTTCTTATGCAGAACTGTATTAAAATCTGCCATCCCCTGGTTGGGTGAGAAAAATTTACCCTGAAACATCCTGGCTACGATTTTGCTATGGGCTAAGCTATAGCAAATCAGTAGGCTGAAGCAAAGGCGTACGATTGCCAATCCGGAGATGGCGAGTTCGATTCTCGGTCAGGTCTAGGATGTTTTCAAACTGGAAACTTTCTCGACACCCTGGACATAGTGTCTCCATTGTGTTTGCCACACAAGATACATACACACTCGTGAGTATTTCATCGGCCTTACCCTCTGTTCTTCGGAAAGGGGATCGTACTGCGCTTCTATGAGGCCGATGATTTTCTCAGAAACACCCTTGCGTCTCAGGGCGCCCCACATATTCTTGTGATGGAGACGGTCGAAAGCTTTTTCGTAGTCAATGAATACCAAGTAAAGGGACTCTTGGAATTCGTTGACCTGCTCCAGAATGATGCGGAGCGTGACAATATGGTCCACACTGGATCTTCCGGCACGGAATCCACATTGCGTACGGCGATTCTTAACGGCCTCCAGTGCATCTAGCCCGAGCATATGGCCATACCGATGACTCTCAATCACTGTTTGGTGGTCGGGATTGGCATTATCAGCGAGAGGCTTTCCGTGTTTTCCAAAGTCTGTCAACGGAATGTTCCGTGCTATCAACAGAAATCGCTGCCATTTATAATTCGCTGCGACAATGTGGCCATCAGACAAGCCGATCCTGGCAATCTAGGTGAAAGTCTTCACAACATTCACGCCCTGGCAAGAGTTGAACTTCTGGCAGAGCGGCTTAACAATACAGCCATTTTTACGGATCTTGATATATGATATATAATAAAGTTCGTAGTGCAGCGTGCTGTTAGTATATATGTACCTTTCGTTTTTCCCTGACGATTTTTTGAGGTTGGCGAAGGGATATTTCGTCATCTTAACTACTGCCACAGATCGAGCGACAGCACCGCGAGTTAGAAGAGCTGCAGCGGCTGACACGGATGGCCGAAGAATCCGAATGCAACGAAGAGTTTGAAGAACAAGAAAAGTTAGAAGCCGGGTACATCGACAAGGTTCATGGCTGGATGAACTCATTTAATCCAGTCGAGCCGCGACACGCAAAGACCGCCTCAGTGCGCAATATGAGCGACCGTTCATCGAACATGTCACATGCAGTGAATGGATTCAGGAGACGCCAATCGCAACCAGTGAACTCTATTATGATAGTTGGACCCTCGAAACTACAGATCGCTTCCCGTCAGGTGTTCCCAAAGAATCTTCCCACGTTCGCATGGTCATCCACAAGATTGGCCAATGTTTATCAGTGCCTACGAACAAGCCAATTTATCTTGTGGGCTTACTAACGCAGAGAACCTCGTAAGACTTCAGCAAGCATTGGAAGGAAAGGCTATGGAATTCGTTCGGAATTTAATGCTTCTGCCCGCGTACCACTGATCATCGATAGACTACGACGTCGCTTCGGAAATCCGGAGATTCTTTCGACGATTATGACTCAGAGAATTCAAAGGCTGGATGAACCTGACTCAGATAACTTAGAATACCTTAAGATAACCTTAATTGACTTTGGAAATGCAATAGAGGGATACACACAGCATCTCGAAACATCTAAACTGCATGATCACCTAAAGAATCCAATACTCATGCAAAGTTTAGTACAAAATCTGCCGCCATGTTACGCCATGCAATGGGTAGACTTTATGCGGGGTTCACGAGTGGTCGATTTGAAAGTATCGGGAAGTTTATGGAGGACCTGGTAGATAAGGCTTTAGAAGTATCGTTTGAGAAAATGGAAGTGGTTTCGATTAGGAAGCTTGATAAACCGAAAGTCAAAGAACTATCGAGTGGAAGACGATAGTGAAATATGTGAAGGTGCATCAGATAGAAGATTCAACGAGATACAGAGAGCACCCACACGGATCTCTTCAAGTAAAGACACTCTTTGCTCGATCTGCGAGAAACCGGGACATTTTGGACGAGATTGTCGGGAATTTCGAAAGTCTTCAACGTAGATGGATGATGGTGAGACATATGAATTTATATGCACTTTGCATTTATACCCATGGAAAAAAGCCGTGTAGATCGAAAAACCGTTGCGAGATTGAGGGATGCAAGAGATTCCATCATTCGTTGCTGCATCCGCCGGTTAATACAGAAGTTAACAATGTGGAATCGCGATGCAACAGTCATTGTTCGGCGAATCAATCCGTATCACTCCGAATTCTTCCCATTACTTCATCCGGTAAAGATAAAAGTGTTGATGTCCTTGCGCTGGTAGATGAAGGATCGTCTACAACACTTATCGACAGTGAGATAGCAGAACTTCTTCAGCTGAATGGTCCGCGACAACCATTTGAAATGCGATGGACGAATAGAATTAGCAGAACGGAAACCCACTCTAAAAGTGTCGAAGTGAGGATTACGGGAAGAGATAACACGAGTTTTGATTTGTGCGTGGCCCAGCCCAGAAATTGGACGTTAATCAACTCGCCGAAGATTTCCAACATCTCAGTGGCATCGGAATCCTTAGCTACGACATCAGTACTCACAAACTTTTGATAGGAATAGACAATATGCATCTCATCGCTCCACTGCCATCCCAAGTTGGAAAAATGGGATCTTGGACGGCATACGGGTCGCGACCGAACATAGTTGCAAACATCCATTTTCTTGGACATCACCGATGTATATGTGAAGAATGCAGCAAGGTAGACCAAGAGTTGAATCAGATCTGAGGGAAAATTACCAACTTGAAGAAGTAGCAGTGTCCCCGATTCGCCTCGAATCAACAGAAGACCGTGTGGCAAGAAAGATCTTGGAGAGCACGGTCAACGCATCGGGAATCGTTTCGAGATTGTCCTTTTGTGGAAGGACGGTGCACCCAAATTCCCGGAAAGTTACTCGATGGCTTACAAACGGTTGAAGAATCTTGAAGTTCGACTAAACAGAAATACGGGTATGCGAGAGATTCTACAGAATTATTATTATTATTATTTAATCAGACTAAGGCCGAAGTGGCCTGTGCGGTATATAAAAGTCTTCTCCATTCGGCTCGGTCCATGGCTACACGTCGCCAACCACGCAGTCTACGGAGGGTCCGCAAGTCATCTTCCACCTGATCGATCCACCTTGCCCGCTGCGCACCTCGCCTTCTTGTGCCCGTCGGATCGTTGTCGAGAACCATTTTCACCGGGTTACTGTCCGACATTCTGGCTACGTGCCCGGCCCATCGCAGTCGTCCGATTTTCGCGGTGTGAACGATGGATGGTTCTCCCAACAGCTCATGCAACTCGTGGTTCATTCGCCTCCTCCACGTACCGTCCGCCATCTGCACCCCACCATAGATGGTACGCAGCACGCAGTACGAGGACTACCGGTCTAATTAGCGTTTTGTAGATTGTCAGTTTTGTACGGCTGCGAACTCTATTCGATCGGAGCGTCTTGCGGAACGGTTTCCAGCCACTATGCGTCTCCGAATTTCTCTGCTGGTGTCATTTTCGGCAGTCACCAGTGAGCCCAAGTACACAAATTCTTCTACCACCTCGATTTCGTCACCACCGATGCAAACTCGCGGTGGGTGGCTCACATTGTCTTCTCTTGAACCTCTTCCTATCATGTACTTCGTCTTCGACGTGTTGATGACTAGTCCGATCCGCTTAGCTTCCCTCTTCAGTCTGATGTACGCTTCCTCCATCTTCTCAAAGTTACGTGCCATAATATCTATGTCGTCGGCGAAACCAAATAGCTGGACGGACTTATTGAAAATTGTACCACTCGTGTTGTAATCCCTGCTCTTCGTATTACCCCTTCCAAAGCGATGTTGAATAGCAGACACGAAAGACCATCACCTTGCCGTAACCCTCTGCGGGTTTCGAAGAGACTCGAGAATGCCCCTGAAACTCGAACTACGCACATCACCCGATCCATCGTCGCTTTGATCAACCGTGTCAGTTTATCCGGAAAACCGTGTTCGTGCATTAGCTGCCATAGCTGGTCCCGATCGATTGTATCATATGCGGCTTTGAAGTCGATGAATAGATGATGTGTGGGCACGTTGAATTCGCGGCATTTCTGCAGTACTTGGCGAATGGCGAACACCTGGTCCGTGGTGGAGCGTTCGCCCATAAAACCCGCCTGGTACTGCCCCACGAACTCCCTTGCAGTTGGTGCTAGTCGACGGCATAAAATTTGGGAGAGTACCTTGTAGGCGGCGTTCAGCAATGTGATTGCGCGGTGGTTGCTACAATCCAGCTTATCGCCCTTTTTGTAGATGGGACACACGACACCTTCCATCCACTCCTGCGGCAAAACTTCCTCCTCCCAAATCTTGGTAATGACCCAGTGCAGCGCTCTAGCCAGTGCCTCACCACCGTGTTTAAAAAGTTCTCCTGGTAGTTGGTCAACCCCAGGGGCTTTGTTGTTCTTCAGCCGGCCAATCTCCTCCTGGATTTCCTGGAAATCCGGAGCCGGTAGAATTATGTCCTGCGCGCGTTCTCCCAGGTCCATCACCATACCGCCATCTTCGTCTGCCGCATCGCCATTCAGGTGTTCTTCGTAGTGCTGCCGCCACCTTTGGATCACCTCACGCTCGTTCGTAAGAAGGTTCCCGTTTATGTCCTAACACATATCAGGCTGTGGCACGTGACCCTTACATGAACGGTTCAATTTCTAATTATTATTTGCGCGGCACAGTTGCTCCGTCTCTTCACGGTCTCGCTCTTCTTGCTGGCGTTTTTTCTCCGGAAAATAGAGTTTTGTCTGTTCCGCGCCCGTTTATATCGTGCCTCGTTCGCCATTATGCGGTGTTGCAGCAATCTCACCCATGCTGCATTCTTATCTTCCACTAACTGCTCACATTCGCCGTCATACCAGTCGTTTCTGTTATCCGGGGGCACCATGCCTAGTACAGCGGCTGCGGCGTTTTCCAATGGCGGATAGAATATCTCTCCAGCCATCTTCAAGAGACGCTGCGCCTAGCTGCTCTTCCGTTGGAAGTGCCACTTCCAGCTGCTGCGCGTATTCTTGGGCTAGTCTACCGTCTTGCAGCCGCCCAATGTTAAGCCGCGGCGTCCGACTTCGACGCGTGTTGTACACCGTCGAGAGTTTTGAGCGCAGGCATACTGCAACGAGGTAGTGGTCGGATTCAATATTCGCACTGCGGTAAGTGCGGACGTTCGTGATGTCGGAGAAGAATTTACCGTCGATTAGAACGTGGTCGATTTGGTTTTCCGTTTCTTGGTAAGGTGATCTCCATGTGGCCTTGTGGATATTTTTGCGGGGAAAGAAGGTGCTTCGGACTACCATTCCGCGGGAGGCTGCGAAGTTTATGCATCGTTGGCCGTTGTCATTCGATACGGTGTGCAGACTATCAGACTATCTATATTCTACAGAAACAGATTGATGATTATATATCAAAGGGTTATGCTCACAAAATCACTCAACACGAGCTTATGCATACACCGGCGGAGAAGTGTTGGTATCTGCCCTTGAACTATGTTGTCAACCCAAAAAAGCCTGATAAAGTAAGAATGGTATGGGATGCCGCGGCAAGAACCAACGGTGTCTCATCCAACGATAGTTTACTGAAGGGACCTAATTTAGTTGCATCGTTATCTGGAGTGATGATCAACGGTTTCCGAGAGCGGAAGGTGGCATTCGGAGGAGATATCCGGGAGATGTTTCACCAGATCCAGGTTAGGCTAGATGACCAACAGGCCCAGCGTTTCCTATTCCGATCGGATTCGAGTAGTGAATCAACCATCTACGTGATGGATGTAGTTATTTTCGGGGCTACCTGTTCTCCTCGTCTGGCACAGTTCATAAAAAACCTGAAAGCCAGGGAACATATTCAGGCATATCCAGCAGCAGCAGATGCCATAATAAGGAAGCATTATGTAGATGACTACTTCGATAGTACATATACTGAAGACGAAGCGATAGTACGAGCAAAAACCGTAAGGAAGATACATGGAGAAGCCGGCTTTGAAATAAGAAACTCGGCGCTGGTACTAGAAGAGCTCGGTGAGGCGGAATCGAGGAAGGCTAAATCTCTTGATACGAATGATCGCGATTCAGAAAAAGTTCTCGGAGTAATATGGAGACCGGATATCGACTCGTTCGTGTTTTCTACCGAGGTCAGGGAAGACTTACGCCCATACATTGAAGAAGGAGCTTGGCCAACACAACGGATCGCACTACGCTGTATAATGAGCATGCTCGACCCAAAGCAGTTTCTGGCACCACTACTAATTCGTGGGGCTGCGAAATGGTGAGTTGACATCCGGGAAGGGGCGCCTAACATAGCTCTGGTCCTCACAAGTTCCAATACTCACGCTTCCACGGGTCTTCCGATGACAATTGACCACCAGCTAAGGGTTGCGTACTTAGCTGGTAGTGCAGCCTGGGCACTGTTGTCCTTCTGACATCAGCTAGAATGAGAGGGTGCGTACTATGGGGTCTGCCTAGGATGTGGTGGGGTTCGACAGTGGGCTCTGTTGAACTTCTATAAAAAGCTGCATGTGTCCCCAAGCAGGCCCTATCAAAGCGACCGTGTGCCGCTCAAAGCGCACTAGCCTAGTCCTGGTGTTGGGTGGGACTTTAAACAAATTTGACCCGACTGATCGAGCGTCTGTCCACCAAGGAGGTGCGGCTCCAACAGCGTCTGTTCTGGCATCCAGCGGCTGAGTATGAAATGCTATTCCCCGGAAGCTATACCTAAGATGGCAGCCCCATCCCGGTGGATAGGGAACCTTGGGCCAACAACCTACTGTTCCCGAAACATCAATTTGTTCGAGAATCCGATAATGAAAGAATACGGACTGATTTTACGGCGACGACTCTTAGCGCGAAACAACGGACACGAATAGGAACATGGAACGTTTTAACCCTAGCCCAGCAGGGTAAATTGGCACAACTTGCCAATGAGGCACGCCGCATGAAGCTTGAGATCCTGGGAATGAGTGAAGTCCGTTGGCCAAACTTTGGAGAACACAGAACGCCGTCGGGACAAGTTCTGCTATACTCTGGTTTACGAGGTGAACACGCTCCCCGGCAACGCGGAGTTGGCATCCTACTAAGCGCTCAGGCACACTCTGCGCTTATGAAGTGGGAACCTATAAGTGAAAGGATAATCGTTGCCAGATTTAGAACACGGGTCCGAAACCTTACTATAATCCAATGTTATGCGCCAACCGATGCTGCCGATCTGCAAGACAAAGAGAACTTCTACAGTCAACTCAATGCTGTCGTAGATAGAATTCCGAAGGGTGATATCAAGAAGATCTGTTTGGGCGACTTCAATGCGAAGATCGGATCCGACAACTCGAACCATGAGCGCATTATGGGACGCCATGGTCTCGGAGAAATGAGCGAAAACGGAGAGCTGTTCGCAGAATTTTGTGGTAATAACGACATGGTGATCATCGTTTTTCCCTCATCGACCGGTTCACAAGGTCACGTGGGTCTCCCGTGACGGCTTTACAGAAAATCAAATCGACCACATCTGCATCAGCCGAAAATGGAAACGGAGCCTTCATGATGTACGGAATAAACGTAGTGCCGATATCGCGTCTGATCATCACCTCCTCATCGGCGAAATACGCCTGCGCATAGCCCGGATTCGTCGGCAGGAGGAAAAAAGTGGACGACGATTCAACACACGCCGACTGGAAGATGCCACGGTGAAACGGTCCTTCGTTGAAGAACTGGAGACGCGTGCTGCAGATATTCCGGAAGGTGGCAGCGTGGAAGACCAATGGACCGCCATCAAGAATGCCTTCATCGCCACCAGCGAGAACAATCTGGGCGAACTACGCACCCAGAGAAAACAATGGATCACCGATGAGACCTGGAGGAAGATAGAGGAGCGAAGAGAAGCCAAAGCCGCGATAGAGCGATCAAAAACCAGAGGAGCCAAAGTTCTAGCCCGCCAACGATACGCGGCTCTTGAGAAGGAAGTAAAACGCTCATGTCGACGGGACAAGCGAGCGTGGGCAAACTCTCTGGCCGACGAAGGAGAGAGAGCCGCCGCAACCGGGGACATTCGCCTCCTCTACGATATCTCACGACGCTTAAGCGGGGCGAAGATGAATGCAACGATGCCTGTGAAAGACGCGAATGATCAGTTATTGACCGACCCAACTGACCAGCTGAAACGCTGGATCGAGCACTTCGAACAACTTTTTCAAGTGCCAGCCAGGCCATCACCACCTCGGCATGATCTGCCTAGGATCCGACGTATAACACGCGTCAATACCGAAGCTCCATCACTGCTAGAGATTCAAACAGCCATCCAAAGCATGAAATCGAATAAAGCCCCAGTGGTCGACCGCATATCAGCCGAGATGCTCAAAGCTGACCCCATGACATACGCTCAACTACTGCATCGTTTATTTCGTAATATCTGGGACACCACAACTTTCCCGGTCGACTGGATGCAAGGTATCTTAGTGAAGGTGCCCAAAAAGGGTGACATGACTGTATGCGATAACTGGCGAGGCATTATGTTGCTGTGTACTGTTCTCAAAGTTCTGTGCAAAATTATCCTAGCCCGGATTCAGGAGAAGATCGATGCGACTCTCCGGCGGCAGCAAGCCGGATTCCGTGCCGGAAGATCCTGTGTGGACCATATTGTCACGCTCCGCATCATTCTGGAGCAGGTCAATGAATTCCAAGAGTCCCTTTACTTGGTATTCATTGACTACGAAAAAGCTTTCGACCGTCTCAATCACGAGAATATGTGGGGCGCCCTGAGACGCAAGGGAGTTCCTGAGAAAATCATCGGCCTCATCGAAGCACAGTACGAGGCCTTTTCGTGTAGAGTGCTGCACATTGGGGTCCTGTCCGACCCTATCCGGGTCGTAGCTGGTGTGAGGCAAGGATGTATCCTATCACCGTTACCGTTCCTCATCGTAATCGAGATTCTGGTAGGTGCGATTGACCGTGAACCAAACCGTGGGCTGTTATGGCAGCCTATAACCATGGAGCATCTAAATGACTTCGAATTGGCTGATGACGTTGCACTCCTCGCGCAACGGCGCTCTGATATGCAGAGTAAGCTCAACGACCTTGCCGAGCGCTCCTCTTCGGCAGGTTTAGTCATCAACGTCAACAAAACCAAATCGTTGGATGTAAACATGGCGACTCCTTCCAGTTTCACAGTAGCCGGGCAACCAGTGGAGAATGTTGAAAGCCTCCAATATCTTGGTAGCCAAATGGCGTCAGACGGCGGTACCAAGATCGACATAGGCGCACGGATCAAGAAAGCAAGGGCTGCCTTTACGAGTTTAAGGAATATCTGGAAAAACAGGCAGATAAGTGAACGCACCAAAATACGAATTTTCAACTCTAACGTGAAATCTGTGCTGTTATATGCTAGCGAAACATGGTGTGTATCAGTGGAGAACACTCAACGGCTGCAGGTGTTCATTAACAGATGCCTGCGGTATATAATTCGGGCCTGGTGGCCTCACAACTGGATCTCAAACAATGAGCTCCATCGTCGTTGTCACCAGAGGCCGATAGCAACAGAAATTCGGGATCGGAAGTGGGGCTGGGTCGGCCACACTCTGCGTAGGGGCGGAAACGAAATCTGTAAACAAGCATTAGACTGGAACCCAGCGGGACATCGCAGCAGAGGCAGACCCAGAGGCTCATGGCGGCGAAGCCTCAATAAAGAAATAAAAGAAGTCGACCGAAATCTAACCTGGCAACAGGTTAAAGCGATAGCCGGGCAACGCTCAGGATGGAGATCTTTCAAGTCGGCCCTTTGCACCACCGGAGGTGTACAGGATCCGTAAGTAAGTAAAAAAGAAATGTCGATCCCACTAAACACGGAAACAAAACGTCAACGCAGTTTTGATTTCATATTTTGACGTTTAGCTCCTTTTTAAATGGGCTTTGCCCCAATTGGCGAACCCCCAACTTAAGAAAACCCAATGAGCAAACGTTAAACAAACGAAGCTTTGATTTGGCTAAAATGTAAGATTTTCTTTTAAAACGCCAAAAACAGGGGTGACATTGCGCATCTCGAATCGAATCACTCGATTCGTACGTTTTTGCATTCGTTTCGAAAAAAATGCGGCATTATGTATTTCGTTCGACTTCATTCAGTTGCAGTACAAGATTTCGAATGGTGCTGTACTAGCTCAATCGAGTATGTTCTGTCAAACGAAATATAAACAGAGAGAATAAGAGATAGCTGTCTCCGTGTTTATTATGCCGCCCGCTGGAGAGACAGCCTTCAGCGCATTGCGAATGTGAGTAAACAAAGAGAATATGAGTAATTTCATCTGCGTGAAGCATGTTGCCTGTTGGAAAGGCATCCTTCAGGGCATGAATTGGCAGTTAATTTATAAACAAGCAAATCGTGCTCAATGACTATAAAATCTATAGAGTAGAGTGGGGCAAGAGTACGCACTTAGTTTTCAATCCATCATGTGGCCCTTATGAAGCAAGCTTCTGCATATCAAATCAGTGTCGATGATTCATATACTCTTCCTTTATGTTACCCAGTGGAAAAAATATTGAAATTATTGAGATTCGTTTTAGTAGAACCCTTATTGCAAGACAAGTGAAAAACGCACTCTTACCCCACCGGTGGGGTAAAAGTGCGCATCGGGTGGGGTAAGAGTACGCATTTATCCAATCATGTGCTTTAAGTATATGTTAACACAAATAAGAGTTAATAATATTTAATTGATGTTTAATGAGCATATATTAGGGAATGTTTAAAGATTACGTAACTCTTAAAGGAGGAGGGGGTCCTTAAAATGTGTACTTTCATACGAAAAACCATTGTTTATTGCGCATAAGACCCAAAATTTTATTCCCACCTTTGGGTTTCCGCGCCGAGCACTCAGCGCCAGACTCGGCGACAAGGAGATAGTGGTCAAGTTGGTACTCCTGATTTTTTGACTGATGTCGATTGGTTGTGTGAGTGCCCCGGTGTCAAAAAATAGAGCTTTTAGCTGAAAATTTAGTTGTCAAATGCACATTTTGACAGAAATATAGATGTATAAGTGAATAAAATGTGCGAATGCTCTATCGCGGAAGCAGTCGCTGAAGACAAGTGTCAATGGTTTCAGTGTCGAAAAGAAAAGTTTCAATGCAAAAAGCAATATTATATATACAAAAAACTACAGAGGTAAAAATATATATCAGGTTTCGCATGACACATACAAAGGCATTTTCCTTAAATAAAGTCCACCAATCACGTAACGTAAAATTTGGCTATTTCATCCCCCCCCCCCCCCCCCCCTCTCTTACACTATTTGTATGAATCCTCTAAAAATTATATGGATCGTCACACATCTCGTAACCCCTCCCAGCTAAACGTTGCGTAATTTATGAATGTTTCTTTTGATTAAATGAAATTACCATTTAGATGAAATTGTGTTTTCGTACTATGTTTAGTTGTACAACAAGTCCTAATACAATTTCATTATTTCGCTTCAGTGCTTTGTTCGCTAAGTCCTTTCTAACATCAAATTACTTCAACTTATCCTAAAAACTTGTGATAATTTCAAATTCTGTCCCTTTTTTCTTAGTTGTGGATCTTTACGCTTTGGAAGAAGTCTTATTTCGGCCGGAAATACGGGTTTGACATCATAACTTGAAGATTCATATGCGTACTTTTGCCCCACCGGTTCCTGCGTACTTTTACCCCACAGTCCCAAAAATTATTCAAGTAATGGTTTTGACTTCTTGAAAAACCAACCGGATTGGTGTTCTGTAGCATAAAGTACTCTATACAATAGGTTATCGAAATGGTATAATGTTCACCTGATTGAACGTATATATGGTAATGAAATACTAGTTGCGGAAATCCAATTATTTTTAGCAAAATTACCAAAAAGTTATCTAACTCCATATCTCCCTTGTTGTTTATTCAAATCGTTTACAATTACACATGATAAAAGTTGGCCAGAATACCTGTCAAACTGATGCAGTGCTGCTAGTTTATCTTTTTTTATTACTTCAAAAAAATCGAAAACGTACTCTTACCCCACGCGCACTCTTGCCCCACTCTACTCTACTACTTCTTAACAACGAAACCAACGATATCAACTGCATTTGATTCAGATCCATATAATATATGAGTGTCGAAGTTATTTTTCACTAGTCAACAATCTAAAAACAGGTAAACTGGCTCAATCGAAAATGTTGTTCGAATATGTCCCACTTGCCCCATGTATGTTAAAACTCAAGGGCAAGTGAAAATTGCAGATTTTGGTTTTAATCAAAACTTTTAAATCGTTTTCGATGTCACACAATTATTTAATTGCTCAAAGTATTCGCTTTCCACATCAATGATTAATTTAGAAACGACTATTTAGTTGGAAATCCATTGAATGAAAATAAAAGTAATAGCTTTTGCCGGTAGTTTAAAGTCATGATTAAACAATACCATTAGTATGGTGCCGCAAGTGGTTTTGATTCCGAATATTTTTGTGTCAGGCGAATTCGTTGATCTTTCTTGAACATTGATACCATTAAACACGTTCACCGATTAATCGGCAGCCATAGTACCCACTTACCCCGTATTTTCACTTGCCCCGGGGTACCTTAAATAAATAAAATCAGATGGCTTCTTCTGACTTACAATTAAACTGCGAAGTTTTCGCGGGCAAACTTTTTCGTCGCCTTTTTGCTGCAGTTTCAAGAACAATGAACAACTTTGAAATACGCCTCTGTTAGCAACATAGTTGCTTACTGATGAAAAGACAACCATTCAGGTCAAGAGAACAATTGGGAATGAGTTTATTTTTTCGTTATTAGTTTAAACAATCTAGTTGCTCTCAATAAAGTAGTTGTTAGCGATGGACCTATGCTTAGCAACTGGTTAGCGAGTTACTATGATTCCATCACTCCTCCTCATCGCTTACAAGTCGAATTCCAATTTTTGTACGTAATGTTTCTAATCTAACTCTATTCAATGGCTTCGTGAGTATGTCCGCTAGCATTGTTTCTGTTGGACAGTAACTTACTTCTATTTCATTGCGTTCAGCTAGATCCTTGATAAAATGGAATTTTGTGTCTATGTGCTTCGTTAACATTTTTATATTCTCTCGGTTAACATTTTTATACAGCTTTGATTATCCTCGTAGATTCGTATAGGAAACTTCACGATTTCACCGAAATCCTTCAATAACTTCTGGATCCACTTCAATTCTTGACAACATTCAGCGAGTGAGATGTATTCAGCCTCAGTGGATGACAAAGCTACGCATGTTTGTTTTCTTGCACACCATGAAACGATTCCATTGCCATATAAGATGAGAAAACCTGAATTTGATTTTCGGTCTTTAACGTTACCTGCCCAATCAGCATCAGCATAAGCTTCCAAAGATTTGAATTCGTTTCCAAGTTGTAATTGATAACAGCAAGTATTCTTCAGGTATCTCAAAACTCGTTTAGCTTCGATCCAGTCAGCAGCACTGGGTTGACTAACATTTCTTCCAAGGATTGACGCACTGATTGCAATGTCGGGTCTAGTGTTTACGGCTAGATACAGCAAACCACCAACGAGGCTTTGGAATTGATCCTTATTTGGTAGCCTCTCTGACTCCTCCTTTTGTTGTATATATCCGGGGTCCATTGGTATTTTTGATTCTTTTGCATCTGCTAAACCAAATGTGCTCACTAACTTCTCTATATAGCTTTTCTGGCACAAACAGTATCCATGTACAGTCTGCGATATTCGAATACCCAAGAAGTGCTTTGCATCTCCAAGTTCCGTCAGTTGAAATTCTGCTCCTAATTTCCGAATGACATCATGATAAACTTCATCGCCCGTTGTTACCAGCAGCATGTCGTCTACATAAACAAGGAGATACACCAATTGATTCTTCTGTCTTCGTACATATAGACAAGGATCTGACACAGCTTGCTTGAAACCATAATTCAGAAGTACTTCATTAAGCTTTTGATTCCACATTCTTGCAGACTGCTTCAAACCATACAAACTTTTTCTGAGTCGGCATACTTGACCATCTTTTCCGTGAAATCCTGGTGGTAACTTCATAAAAATCTCATCTTTGAGTTCTCCATTGAGGTAGGCAGTTTTCACGTCAATATGCCGAACTTTCATTTTTTTTTTGGCGGCAATTGTCAACAGCATTCGAAACGTTGCTTGCTTTGCTACAGGCGCGAAAACTTCGTCATAACCCAGTCCATAAAGTTGTGTGAAGCCGTGTGCAACCAGTCGCGCTTTATATCTTATGATATTTCCAAACTCATCTTCTTTCTTCTTATAAATCCAACGTGATCCAATTGCTTTCTTCCCTGGAGGCAAGGTTGTTAATTCCCAAACACTATTTTGCTCCAGTGACTTGAGTTCGTCTTGCATTGCAGCCATCCAGAACATCTTCTCTGAACAACCAATAGCTTCACAGTACGATCGCGGCTCACTGAACAAGTGATGAACCATTCTTCCATCCGCATCATAGCGTTTCGGCAAGACACCTTTGGTAGAACGAGTCGATCCTCTTGGTACTTCTGAGAAATGCTCCTCATGTACATCAACCATCTCCTCCTGGGTCTCACTTCCCTCTTCTATTAATTCGTCATGCTGATCACTGGCATCTTCACGCTACTATCGTTGAATTCATTTGACAAACGTTCATCTTTTTCTACTGTAGGTGATAGCAGAAGCGCTACAATATCATTTGCCTGGATTTCTTTAGCTGGGTACTCTCCCATGGCTGGTCTCGAAGGCAAAAATTTCGCATCTCTGCTGAATACAATTTTGTTCGTTGTTGTATCGATGAAACGCCAAGCCTTATGTTGATGTGAATATCCAACAAAAATCATCTTGATAGATTTGGGTTCCAGTTTTCTTCGTTTCGGTTGCGGTATAAAAACGTATGCTCTAAATCTGGTTTGGCATCATACCAAACTTCATATGATGTCTTCTCCACAGACCTCGTAGGTAGTATGTTCTGTAGGTAGTTGGCAGTATTTATAGCTTCACCCCAATATTTATAATGCAATCCACTATCCAAAATCATACAACGGGTCATTTCCACCAGAGACCGATTTTTCCTCTCAGCAACACAATTTTGTTGTGTCGTATAGGCCACAGTGAACTGCCGCAGTATCCTTTCGCTACGGAGGAACTGCCAAACTGAGTTTTCATCTGCTGCACGAAATCCTTCAATGCTTCAAACGTTTCTGACTTCTCACGTAGAAGGTACACGGTTGAATAGCGACTGCAGTCATCGATGAACGTGAGGAAATATCGACGTCCACCTGGAGTTACCGTATTCATTGATCCGCATAGATCACTATGAATCAAATCCAAAATTGTTTTAGAACGTCTTCTTGAAACTTTCGGAAACGATAAACGGGAAATTTGGCTTGCAGACAGGTTTCGCATTCCATCTTCAGACCACAATCTTTAATACCAACACTATTTGCTAATATACGACGCTTCAATTCTTGAATAGCATGAATGTCTCTGTGTCCTAACTTCCGATGCCACTCAAGGATGCAGTTTTCAGTACACATTATTCTATTACAGTTCTCGCTCTTTCCACTAAACATAGATGGTACAGTCCGTTTCTTCGAGATGCAACAGCTGCAATACGTCGTCCGCCCATTATTGTACAGCCATTCTCGTCAAATGTTATCGCAGCACCTTTTTGGACCAAACAGCCAACGGATATCAAGTTCATGTCAAGATCTGGAACAAACAGCACGTCGCTCAGAATGATTTCTTTTTCCTCGGCGTTGCTTCCATAACAGTTGATCTTGCATTTTCCTACACCTTTTACTAGGGCTTTCTTGCCATCGGCTACCGTCACAAAGCGTGGTGTGTCATCTTTTGCTTCTTCCAGAGTAACGAAATACTTTTTATTGGTACACATGTGCGAACTAGCTCCTGAGTCCACAATCCAGTTAATCGCAGCAGTTTCTTTAACGGTGAATGCAAATGTCTCTTCTTCGGACTTCACAGTTCTTGCTTTAGGTTGTTGCCTCATCTTTCTTTCAGCTTCATTGGAACGATTCAGTTTCTGATTCCTATCACTTCTGTCTTGTTCCTTTAGCCAAATCTTGCAGTTCCTTTTAATGTGTCCTACTTTCTGACAATAATGACATACGACGCCCTTTGTTTTCCCGTCTGCTTTCAGTACCGTGGATTCAGTGGATATAAATTCGATCCGCTTTTGAACCTCGTTGAGAATTTTGGCTTTGACAAGTTCTAATGTAAGTTCATCTTCTGAACGATTTTTCAGGGTGGTTGTAAGGGCATCAAAAGAACTTGGTAGACTTCTGAAGACCAGAACCACTTGTAAATCTTCATCCAGTTTCGTACCAGCATTCGAAAGTTTTTCAAATAACTCTTCAAATTTCACCAAATGCTCTTCAATGTCATCGCTTTCATGATATTTCAAATCACAAATTCGTTTTAGAAGATGCACTTTTGAAGTTAACGATTTCTTTTCGTGCTGCTTCTTGAGATTATCCCACACGGCTTTGGCAGTTGTAGTATTCCGTATGTGACCATGTTGGTTCCGACTAAGTAGTAACCCAATCGTCGCACGAGCTTTTTGATCGCCGTCATCCCAAGCGGCAACATCCGCCAAATTCGACCGATCAGCAGCCAACGCAGGCTTTACACCAGGAACAACATACTTCCATAAGCCTTCCCGGACAAGTAGAAATTCTACTTCCAGTTTCCAAGTGTCATAATTTCCATTGGATAGCTTGACAATACCCGTTCTCTCCATCTTTTCTATCTATTGAAAACGCAGGCCCATAACCTGTTGGACGTATCTTACTGATGAAAAGACAACCATTCAGGTCAAGAGAACAATTGGGAATGAGTTTATTTTTTCGTTATTAGTTTAAACAATCTAGTTGCTATCAATAAAGTAGTTGTTAGCGATGTTAGCGATGTTATTTTGCGTTTATACGTTAAACATCACGATGGGAACAGCTTATTGTTGCGTTTGCTGGCCTGTCTGCAATTGCTTCGTTCCATATGCACACTATTACCGTATTAAAACTGGCATATTTCCTCACAGGTGCGAACGTTTTAATAAATGCCAAAACACTTTTCTGAAACACGATAGTTTTGAAATCATCTAGACGAGGCAGCTGGATTCCTGCAAAAAAAAATGTCAGTGAAAATGGAATCATACCTTCTGTTAATCAACAGAAAGCATTTTTTCATCCGGTTCGACTTTTCCAAATTCCACATGATACGCAAATGTCTGCAGTACGCTTGTGGTCTTTATATCTATCATAGAGTTTCCTTGGCTTGCATCTCCATTCTCGTGTCCCAGGAGTTCTTGGTGCAGGTCAGCCGTCTCGTACGCTTCACATTGTTCATGTCCAAGTTTAACAAATTATTTATAATACGAGTTTGTGATTTAGTAAAAATCATGAGAAAATGTTTTTATGCTGGACGACATGTAGAAGTTCAGTGACAAACTTCATAATATGAATGGGTTTAAACAGAAGGTTGAGATAAAAATCATGCCAGTCCAGTCTGAGTATAGACCCATTCAAGAAAAATATGAAGGATCAAAACCACAAATGTCAGACAATTCAGTAAAACTATGTTTATAAATTTTCCAAATAAGCAACCTTCATTATCTGGCACCACTGTGTTCACCTTTGTTTTTCCCGATTAAACTCAATCATATTTTTTCCTTGTCCATTGAACAACTCACAAATCGTCCACTTTACACCCAGAAAACTCTTCTCAATTTTCCACTGCACCCATCTGATGGGAGAATTATGTAAACACACGCACACCAAGTCATCAAACTGGATTCAGATGTCGGCCCCCGAATCGGACCAGCAGCTTCCATCGCACACTGTAAATATTTTGCTCCTGCAGCGTTCACACCCACAGCCAAACCCAGCACTGAACGAGAACGAGAATGCGACTTCCTTTCTTCACACGAGAGAAAACCTGTTTAGCGTAAACGCATTCTTGTTGTCGACCTGCCCCCGTTCCTGCTTGGCAGCACTGTTTTGTGTTTTTGTGGGCGCCACCTTCTCCGTCTTCTTCACTCTCCCGAACTTTACGAGATGTTTTCCCCAACTCCCTCAAAATAATCTTCTAAATAAACATTCCCTTTGATTTGTTAGTAAATTAACGATAGAAAAACTCTTAATATAGAAATTACTTTGCTTCTGGATCTCACTTTGCATATGCAGTGATGCAAAATGCCACTGGTGGTGATGGTTGTGTTGTGCAGCAACTTTCTCCTGGTCCTGCTAGACGACTTTTCGTGTGTCTCGTTCACCGTTTCATTTCTCTCTTTTTCTCACTTGCACAACTTCCTTCTTTTTCGGGGGTATAAAACACTTTTGTTCAACGTGAGGAGCAGAAAAATCGAATATTGACCACTACTATAACTGGAGGCACCGTCGGACACTAAACCCAAATGACTCGGTTCTTATATCTCCACCGTAAACTAACTGGTGAAATAGAAACGAAACGCTCAAGGCCCCATTCATTCGAATCAAACGAAGACGACGACAACCGATGCGAGAGCAAGATGGATTCCTCAGAAACTCGGGAGGCCAACTTGTCACCAGACCATCGCGGGGCGAGACACTCTTTGTGTGCACTTTGTGATCGGAATGAAAACCGTCCACCAATACTCTATTTCGGTACCAGTTGATCAATATTTGACCTTTTCCGACTAATGGCGAATTCAAAAACAGAAACAAGTCATTTCGACGGATTTTCACTGCGGCAGCTCACAGCACTCGCGCGATGAAAAATATCAATTTTTCCACAATATTTGACAATGTGTGCGCACGAACACCACTTGCACGGGAAACCGCTCTTTCGAAAGAGGAGGAACACTTCTCTCGGCACCAGAGCAAACACACTGCAAACGTTGAATCGGCTGGCTAAAAATGACCACCTCCAAGCAGTAGACAGATCGCTTCTCGTCGGCGGCTCAGCACCTACTGTCGACGCTTTGAATAAGCTGAACGAAACACGAATGCAAACCCTGCTGCTGACTGCTGAGCAGAGCGCACTTGGACTACAGACTGTGGAGCGCTAAAAAGTTGTATACGAAGTGAAAGTTTCTCCAGTGAAACGCACACATCGAACGTTTGAAGAGCTTTTCTGCTCACATGCTCACTTGAACTCGAAAGATCTTTGCGTCTCTTTGCACATGCTACACTGATAAAAATTTACACGTTCGATTCATGTTTTTCGGAATGTAGATTTTTTCAATTAACCTACACCAGCAGCCGAATTCCGGTCAAAAAATCTCTTGTAAGAAAAGAGATTCTCGAAGAGATTTTCAAAATTTTCTTATTTTGGAATTCCGACGAAAGTGTGGAAGAAATTTTTTGACAGATGAAAAAGAAAACGAGAATTTGAATTTCTTCTAACTTTTGGTTGGAGAAATTCGATAAGAGATTTTTCTGGGATTAAATTTGAGGGTATAATTGAGTCTTCAATCACATAATGTGTGTAAAATAATGTGAAAAATGTTCTCAGTTCCCTGGGTATGCATCCTTCTTCTTCTTCTTATTGGCATTATAATGGCGCGTACACTACTAAAATCCACACATATTTATTGGCAAAAATCCATAGATTTAACTTATGATGTATATCAGCGCACACATAACCATTCTCCACGCGAACTACTTATAAAATATATATCCAAATAAACTTTATGTGTGGTCTCGAATTAGCAATTATTTATTTTATGTGTGGTTCTATATCGATTATATTAGAGCTATTGCAAAATTCTATAACATCGACACATATATTTTTTAAAGATATTGTTAGCAGTGTATGTTCTGATTTTGCACGTGAAGGTTTTTGTGCGTATAAGCTTAAAAGAACATACAGCGGAAATGGAGCAGCTACGAAATTGTTTGGATAGCGAAAGTTATCAGCGACTCGTTGGTAAGTATATTTTTCATACCAGTTTTGAAGAAATCGTATCGAATTTCCATTATTCAGGCATTAAGTGCCGCCTTCCTGGCTGCCAAATGTTTGTCGTTGGTGACGAACAAGTTTATTAAAAACATTTGAAATCGAATCACGATGTTCGCTGCAGCAAACGGAACAACATACCGCTTGCTTGTGCGGATTGCCAGGTCGTATTTCGATTTTATAAGCATTTTCGAAAACATATATTTGATGTTCACCAAGAGCCAAGATTGATGAATGAGGTTACGTCAGAAGGACTCTCTGTTACGGATTCATCCCACCGTCAATCTAGTCCAGTCCAGTTTGACTTCGCTCCGGATTCAGATGGTTCAGAGAACGTGGTCGAAGATATTACCAACCCCATGTATTACTGCGATGCAGTAGATCTAACAACGTTGAGAAATGAAGCAGTTGAGTTTGCCACCAAATTGCGCTGCGACGTTAGCTTACCGGAAAGTAAACTGAAGGATATGATGACTGCAACTATGATTTGTCTACACCTGAGTAGTAATTTAAGGTAACCACACCATTATGAACATTATAGTAAACTAAATACTCACTTGTTCTCTTTTTTGTAGATAACAAAGTAACTGATGGATCTCTACTGATGTTTGACGACGCAGATCTTGTCGAAATCGGAATCACAGCCAAAGGTCCACGGAAGATGATACTTGCCTCAATCGAAAAGATACGCACCATACTTGTGATTCGCAGCTTGCTTCAATGGAAATCGAAAAAACTCCTGAAGAGGTATAACGCATGTTCATCATGTTCTTTTCAACTTCTTCTGAACTGCTTTTGATATTATTTTCTTCAGCTGCTAAGAGATGTTCTAATTCAAGACCCGAAATTTCGTTGCTTTGTTTACGACGAACTGGATTGCAACAAAATTTGCGTTTGATGGTCCGGATTTTATGTCAACGGTTTGAGAAAATAATTTACGACAAAAAAAGGGTATAAAATAAAGCATAAAATCAAGAGAAACATAGCAAAAGATCCGAGTAACATTTTCTGATTAATTTCAGATGTCCATCTTCGAATGAGCAGTGGATATTGGCCAAACAGATTATCAGAGCATTTCCGCAACTAGCAAACACACGGACTATAGCGAGAATGCTCCAAATGAGGTAAATTGATGACACAGAAACAAAAATAAAACACTCGAAAATATGCTTCGAAGGATAATATATAATATTTTTTTCTCGGCTGGATTTTTTCATACACTATCCTCACAGAGAAACAGACGTCTCACTTAGAACAAAATGCAATCAAAATCATCGTCACGGATACATTTTCATTTATTGTGTATCCGGAATAAATTTATACCGATTTTAATACCGAAGTTGGATTTTTCTCCAGATACAGGCAACTTTCCCAACTTCGGAAGTAGTGCGCTGGATTCGCCTAAAGATGCGCTAAACAACGCATCAACTAGTTTGACAAATAAAACTTCGGAAGAAAGTTCGGTTCGGAAGTCCCGACTTCCGAATTCTAACTTGGTGCTACGCCGACAATATTTAGTTAACATCTAAACGGATAACACTGAATCAACAATTTGACGCCACAATGCACGGTTCGAGGCCGCATCTCTCCATCCTCGGATACGCCCCACTCTCGCCAAGTCGTTCTGCACCTGGTCTGCCCATCTCGCTCGCTGCGCTCCACGCCGTCTCGTACCTGCCAGATCGGAAGCGAACACCATCTTTGCAGGGTTGCTGTCCGGCATTCTTGCAACATGTCCTGCCCATCGTACCCTTCCGGATTTAGTCACGGATACATTGCCGCCCAATACTAAAATCACTGTGTGTGGCCAAGCGGCAACCATATGGCGGTAGTGCGCAAACGTCAAACACAAGCAAAATCGATGGGAGCGCCATCGGTGGCCACCTACAAAACCCAGATTAATCCACCTACAGTGAGATTTTGACCCTTCCTTAAGCCCCAAACGCAATACAACGGAACGGCGACGGAAACGGCAAATTTGACAGAAAATATATGGACTAACTGTCAAATTTTCCGTTTCCGGCGCTGTTCCGTTGTATTGCGTTTCACTGCTAAAAATACCTATATATACTATATGTGTCGCGATTATAAATTTTTGCAATAGCACCACCCTAATATAATCGATATGGATCCACACATAAATCAAATTATTGCTTATTCGTGACCACACATAAAGTTTATTTCTAAATATATTTTATTAGTGGTTTGCGTGAAGAATGGTTATGTGTGCGCTTATATACATCATAACTTAAATCTATGGATTTTTGCCAATAAAAATGTGTGGATTTTTGGTAGTGTTGGGGCTTTAGTTATAAGGATTTTTTTCCAGACTCCAGTATGTGATTTACCGTGATTTACCGTGAAACTGACAAAATAATTGCCTACCCAAAGGCGGATGTCATGGGTTGAATGACAACTTAACGAATGATAACGTACTGTGCTTCATGCTGCCTATCTATAAGGCGCTCGGCGGATTGAATAACTATTGTGACATGGTTAGTCACTATCGTAACGGTGGTTTAATATATTGTACTCGTAATTTCCAGAGACCTCGATATTAATTAATCCAGAACTAACTAAATCAGTCATTGATCTGAGCGAAACTCAATAGCGTTCAATAATAACATATATTTCGCCTTATGGATGCCTAATTTGGTAAAACTAAACTTGTTCAATACCTTAAAAATGAGCGAGATTTTTATGGAAGTTAATTTCAGAATTTGCACACATACGCATACATACATGCATACAAGTGATCTATTAGTGTATCAAAACATGCTCACATTTGCTATCTAGCTTCCACTGAAGAAATTTTTGAAATCCCTTTCAATTTTTACGTTTTTTGCTTTTCTGATAAGATTTTCTTGTACATGCTTCTATATGTTCCTAAATTAAAATCATTTCAATCAAAGGTAATTGCCTATTTCCGGGGATTAAACCACCCGGCTTGGACGTTAATTTACAATGTTATGAAAACTCATATGTGAATATGTACGTTATGTGGAAGATATTGATTTGGAAAATGTATTGGAGGTAACCACTTTCCCTTCGATGGGACTCGAACCCATGACCCTACAGTACGCTAGACTGGTGCTTTAACCAACTAAGCTACGAAGGACCTCCGTCGGCCTTCGCAACCTAGCGGCTACTGAACGAGTTCGAGATTCCCAAATTGGACGCATAGTCAAATCACTCGCAATCCATTTCTAAAGCCAATACTTCCACATGTGTATTGTACACGTCCACATTAGAGGAGCGTGAGTATTTAGAATGTCTGGCGGCTATACACATTCTTCATTACCTTTGATTGAACTGAACTTGAGTTGCGTGCTCTTGCCTACGCAATGCGGTCGGGTCTGAGCTTGACGACCGACTGGCAAATAGCTTACACAACCTCACTTGATCAGTACCGTTGCTGATGTATACTACTCTGTCTAACATCGTCAACCGGAACGAACATACCGGAATCTACACAACGTGTAAAGTGATAGCGAGCTTCTTCCTCGAGCAGAATACTCATCACTTCCTACAGCATTCCAATATCGCGAGTTTCGAAACACTTGCAATTCATCGAGAAGAGATCCGAGGTCCTCCACTGGATCCAAACTAAAGATAGTAGATATTCCACTATCTATATAATCCAAACGGGCTTTATGTTCCTCCTAGTTTTTTGTGCTTCTTTCCTTATGCTCGCTTCCGAATGCGTTCCTTGGAAGCCTCGATCTCCGACCGGAACTGCTTTTTGTATTCGGTTTGAGATAGTTGGATGCTCTGGAAGAAAGATTCGACTCAGGCGCGAGGGCCGACATCAAGCTGCAAAAAGAAATATCATTTCTGCATTTCATTCCCAGACGAATTCACCAAATTTCAACTCACCTTTTTGGCAATGGCCCAGACTGTGTTTGACCTGCATTTCCATCAGATCACCAAATCGACTATAGTTGGCCATATCCTGACAAGCTTATGATTGTCGCGCAAAAACACTCTAGAACAGGCTCTAGAATCATCATAATTCCTATAGATATTATATAATATATATTTTTAGTTAGAGAACATGAAACAAATCAATAATATAAACTTACCGATCAACGGATTTCTAATTAGCTTTTCTTTTTTCCACAACCACTGTCACAAGCAGTAAACTAACTTGCTTAGAGCAAGATTACCGGTGGTGAGTTTAAGCCGTTTGGCAGCGCAGTATCATTACTTGACACTTTACCGGTCGCTACTAAACGCGCTGCTATAACAGTAGCGCGACTGACAGGTGACCAAATTTGGTAGCGCGATAAGAGCGCTGCTATTTGATGAACTGTCAACTGTCACCGGTACGGAATACAGCAACCAAATTGAGAGCCGAAAATAGTGACCGCGATACGGAAACGAATGACGAAACTAAAAAGATATTTTAGTTACTAGATAAAGATTGTCGCTACTGTTCCCTTTGTTCTGCTGTCCGAAACATGTGTGGTACATACAGTCAACTTTCGCTCGTTGGGCTAAACTCGTAGCCCATCTAGTGAAAGACTTTCGTTAGTTGGGCTGAGATTTCATCTGTCAAATCAGCGAATACAATAGAAATTCAGAGCTGCCAACTGCGAAAAAGAAAAAAAACTGCCGTTGATGTCATAATTTGACGTCCACCTTCGTTTTAAGTGGGCTACAGCCCAACTAACGGGCGCCCAACTAAATCGTAGCCCATCTAAAGATAGCCCAACGAGTGAAATTTGACTGTACCTGTCAAATCGTATGGATTTTCCTTCTTTGTCATTTAGCTCCCCTATCCTCGCCAGCAAAAGATGTTCCGGACAGCGACGACAGCGACAATCTTTATCTAGTAACTAAAATATCTTTTCGAAACTATAATGAAAGCGCTGCGCGGGTGATAAAAATGCTCGCGACCGATAATGATGCTCTTAATTGGGTTGTTCAGGGGTATGTTTTTACATTTTCTGAATCTGCATAAAAAACTGAGCCTAACCTTAATTTTTCAGAATTTTTGGAGCCCCGGAACTATTTTTAATTTGAATTTTAAATTTGTATGGGACTAAAATTTGTTCTTGTGCTGCATGGGCCAAATGTCATTCTATGAATGTTAGTGTTATTCTATCGATTGAAATGGCTTATTGTTTGCTGCACAAAAATGTAAATAAAAGGTTTACAAACAAAATAAAAATATGTTGGAGATCAGGAAAGCATGCTCTTTATGTTAAACTATCCAGCTTTCCACACGGTAATGGCGGCTTGTCGGTGTGTAAAAATCAATCGGTCACTGTACGTTTTGACACTAGCTGGAGGAAAACTCACCGGCGAAAAGGCCTTTTTTCCCTTCCCCTCATCCAGGAACGCCAGTGAGCTTTCCTCCAGCTAGTGTCAAAAAGTACAGTGACCGATTGATTTTTACACACCGACAAGCCGCCATTACCGAGCGTGGAAAGCTGGATAAAAATAAACCTCATATTTTTCTTTGCTAAACAACCCAATTGGTTATGAAATTTTCTTTTCTTTAAAATACTACTTTTCACTCATTTTTAATTCCTTTTACATACTCTAAAAGGAGTGAAAAATACTCTCCACCAATGATTTGAAAGTACGCATTTTTTGACGTATTGGCCATATTCTCAAATAAGACTAAAAAGTACTCCAAAAATAAGTATTCCAATATTACCGTGTATAACATTTTTTACCCGGAAGGTACACTCAGAAATAAATTTATACTAAATAGCTTAAAAGTCATTCTAAATGGCTATTCACCTGGTTGACCCCGAGCTCGTATTCGGCCCATCAATACCAGCATAGTATAACTTCAAGAAAATCGTTCTATAGTATAAATGGACTTTATTATTGATTAGTTTATTTAACTTTTCATTATGGTTTCTAGGTTATGTTGGTTTGTTTTTATTAAATTTCTCAGTTTTATTTTCCTTTAATAAAAATATAAAATCATAACATAAGTATAATCATTATGCATTACTTTTTATTAAACACCAGAAATTAAATCATTGGGTTAAAACGGTTTATCCATGCAGATCGAGAAAAACTGAAACATGGCATGCGATTTGGTGCCACCATAAGTCGCAACGAAGGTGTTGAACTCGGTGTTGAATTCGATTAGGACATGAGCCTAAATATACATTTCTGCCTTCCGTCTTTTTCCGGGGCAGTCATGATCGTTGGTGCTTGCAATGTTCCGCTGGTTATAACTTGGGGACTTTTCCTGGGGGTACGGAGCTTGGGCCGAATTTAACTTGAAGTGAATTTATGCGTCTCGTCTTGAACCGGTGCAACTCTGTCTCCCATAAGTTAGGGTGCCCGCTCGGGTGCTTGGTTTTCAATTTGAATCCGATGAGGCAATTTTTCGAACAGATGATCTGCTGGGAATACTGAGGGTATCCGTTCCCATCTTCTTGCTTCGACGTTAGATATCGATATCGGGTGGCCAACTTACATGCTTCAGCACGATATTCCGGAGCATGCCACGTGTCATCGATTGCGTCAATTTGATCCGCGCATAGATGGATGGAGTCTTCATTCTGAATTTGTAAAAAGAATAAATATTTGAAATTAATAACCTCTTGTTTTGCAATTATTTCTACAGATACTTACGCTTTTATTGATGTGGTTTTTATTTCATTTAGTGATTTGGGCGTTGGTTTGGGACTGCTTGAAAATTAATTTAAAATCTGAAAATCACTGTGACTTGACTGGAATAACCGGAATAACGAAGACAATGAAAAAAAAGTTAACTTTTTCCAAAGACAGTATGCAAACCAAAATATTTCCGCATTATTCCGGTTTAGTATAAACCGTAATGTTGCATAGTATACTTTTTATACTGTGTAAAGTATAAAATTAAAAAATGACCTAAAAGATTAGTTTTTAACCCTACACGGTTTTATTTTATTTCTGAGTGTTTGCTATAAATTTTTATTTCAGTGTTTATTGTTCGAACTAAAAGAAGCGGACTTAAAGACAGTCCCCGCTTTGAGTTCGAAGCAAATGTCATGTCTAGCGAAATTAGAATCAAAACAAAATACCGCAAACAACGAACGAAATTATTTTGGTATTTTTTAAGGTAAATATTGCGCTTTTGGATATTTTTATATTAAATATGCTGTATTTATTATTTTTATGGTGTTTTTAAAAGATTCTTCGTAAGATGCACGCTTCATTATGGGCGCAGACTACTTGAACAGTACTCAGAACCTGGTCCACCCGGACTGGGAGGTGGTCGACCCGACGCCCAACATTCACGTTCTGTTTCCCATCTTCGATCGGAAGTTCTTTCAAGGTAAGCTGTTGTGCGTAGAGCTCGAGTGGAGCAAAAGGATGTACAGCTGTGCGGGAATTTGCTACCAGAGGAGCAACCGGTTAGGACGGAGCTGCATCATTCGGTTGAGTGAACCGTTGTTGAAATTGCGCCCAAGAAAAGACCTTGTGGAAACGCTGCTCCACGAGATGATTCATGCTTACTGCTTTGTGCTGGGAATTCGCGAGGGCAACGGAGGGCATGGGCCGAATTTCAAGAAGATTATGCACGGAATTAATCGAATTGCGGGGACAAATATAACGGTATGTATAGTAATAATCTTTCAAAACATTAATTTGGCAATGCGAATAAATAATAATTATTTATTAATTATTATTTATATTATTTTATTATTATTATTATTTTTTTTATTTAATTATTAATAATTACAGATAAGACAGTTTAACTTGATTTTCTTTTGTTGCAGGTGTATCACACATTCCACGACGAAGTCAATCTGTATAAGACGCACTGGTGGAAGTGTAATGGACCATGCCAAAATCGAGCCCCCTTTTTCGGAACTGTTAAGCGAACGGCCAATCGGAAACCAGGCCCTTCCGACTTCTGGTTTGCAGAGCATCAGCTTACATGTGGAGGCCAGTTTCTGAAAGTCAAGGAACCCGAACCTAAACGGAAGAAAGCCAATAAAGAAAATGAGCCGCGAGCGATTAGTCAAGACACGTACACGGGCAAAAAACCTTCGAAAAGCCCGACGAAAGCATCACAAGGCAACAAAATTCAAAATTATTTCGTTAATGGTGGAGGAAATAAATCGAATCCTCAGAATGGCGCTAAAAAGCCATACACGGGAACAGTCTCAAATGTAGGAGGTAGAACGGTAGTCATCCGTAAGCCACCTTCTACTAATACCAAGAATCCATCATTAGAGCCTGTAGAGGCTCAGGTCCCAATGAAAAAACCTAGCCCGGTTGTACCACCCGGTAGTAATCTGAAGAATGTCAAGCAGTTCAAAGATTTCAACGGAAATGGATCACCCACTCCAGTGAAGAAATATTCTCCGCCTCTATTCGCTGGAGGCGGTCAAACATTGGGGGGACCACCAAGTGGACCCAGTAGAGCTGGACAACCAGGAAGCAGTCGGAATAGCCGCTTGTTGGATCAGTTTCCACCGCAAGAAAAGAAACCCAAAATTACTCCAGTGCCTGAACCAGCCATGGTAGATCTTTCTGATGACGCCGATGATTACATCTTTGAGGAGATCGACTTAGAGCGGATCAAAAAGGAACGCCAAGATTCCATAAAAAAAGAAATCATGGAATCGTTTGCGGACGATGATATGGAGGAAATTGTTCTCATCGATGACGAATACGATGACGATGCGGTCGATTTGGGTAGCTTGGAAGATTCCCTTACCGATACATCGGTCATTGACGAGCTTTTCAGTGACCATGATGCTCTCATCGAGGAGTTCAATTCAAATAATTCAGCAAGTAAACATACCAGCGAAGAAAATGAAATTGTATCATGTCCAATGTGTCTGAAAAAGATCAAACGATCGGAAGTATCCACCCATCTGGAACGATGCTACTCGATCATACTCGGTGAAGAAGATGTTCAGGAAATCAAGCAAAAGCCGCCGTTTGATCCCAATCAACCGTCCACGTCGACGGCCGGCTTGAACAAGCCAAAGCCGGTGGACAAAAAGAAGACTTCTGATTCTGCAACTGCATCCAGTAAACCAGAAATTGACCGGGAAGAGAACCGAAAATTGCTTCTCGAGTGCGGTTACAGCGAGGACGACATTGCCACGGCACTGGCTACAATAGAGCAGGAGGATGATGGCGGCGCGGTGACAGCGAGAGTGAGTGATTCCGATGATTCAGTTCGCATGTTGGAGGATGGAAACGAGATTGATTTGACTGCCGTTGGGGAGGAATGCGAGTGTCCGGTGTGTGGAAGGAAAGTTCAGTTTGAGCGGATTAACCAACATTTGGATGGCTGTTTGGGATAATGAAGGTTTGCTGTAGCGTTAGTTGGTTTATGTTTGTCTTTTTGATTAACTTTTATTCGTCATACGACTATAAATTAATGTTATTTCTATATAATATAAATGCAATTGTTTAATTGAAATAGTTGTGAAAAAATTTGAGGATGACCGAGTATGTTTGGTAACTGGCCAAAATGGCCATAGATAGATATCGAAACACGTTTGTCTTGATTTAATTATTTTCTGGAATGTTTGATTTAAGATGATTCATCACTAGGGGTATGCGGTCAAAACTCAAATGGGTCGGCTTCGGAGTAAAATGTTAACCACGATGGGAAAATAACCATCGAAATGTCAAATTTTAACTAAATTTTTTTTGTCGTTATTAGGGAGACTTTCAGCCCGAGGTTGGCTCGTCTCCGGATATGAACATTTTTTTAACTAAAAGTTATACAAATCGGTGGAATGGTTCACAGACTCGGTGTGCAAGTTTCAGTGACTCAAATGTACAAATCTTCTATATATAAAAATGAAATGGTCTGTGTTCGTATCCGCATAACTCGAAAACGGCTGGATGGATTTTTTTCATTTCTACAGCAGAAACATCCGTTACAGTTTCCGACGGGTTTATATGATATTTCCTCATGCAAAAATCACGAGAAGGTTGAGCAAATCGTGAAAAACTAAAATTGTGATTCCTATGCGATCTTTGCATGGGCAATTCGGAACGCACATTTTCGCCTACTATGCAAGACAACGTCTGCCGGGTCGACTATCTATATAATAAAATGAAATGGTCTGTGTTCGTATCCGCATAAATCGAAAACGGTTCGATAGATTTTCTTCATTTCTTCAGCAGGTATGCTGGTTATCGTTTCCGACGGGTTTATATGATTTTTCCTCATGCGAAAATCACGAATAAGGTCGAGTAAATTATGAATTACGAAAACAAAGATTCGTATGGGAATTTCGCAAGGGCAGTTTACAACGCGCATTTTCGCCTACTATGCAGGACAACGTCTGCCGGGTCGACTAGTGTATAATAACGGTGCCGGCCACGTTGTTATAGTCAGTTAAGCAGAGGGAAGGAATATTAGTAGGTGGTTTTTGCGATTTGAAGACCATGTTCACCTCTGCGTCTCCACAAAACCACAGGAAGGATTATCAGTCCGTCGGTATGTATCGTTGGATCTGGATTCACTCTGATAATCGATACGACCGTGCCATTCTTTTTTACACAATGCTTTTAATCAACCATGCCTCGAACGTATAAAGCAGAACAAATTAACTACCTGCACACCGAGCAGAAACACGATGAACGCATATCATGAGCATGATGACCGTGCATTTCGTAGTTGCTATTCCGTGATCGACCAGAACAATCGCAATTGCACAGGGAACCAATGGATGGCAGCATGGGATTTGCTCTCTAACCTCAATATGCACAGTCCGAGAGCTCTAGTATTTTGGATTGTCGATAACGGCGCTGGCCACGTCCTCACTGTTGTGTTTCGGGATCAGCCGAAATAGTGAAAAACGTGGTTTTACCAATTACGGAATAACTAATTTTATTGCGTCTTCACTAGACCACGGCTAAATGCAAAAGAGATCGAGTTAGGCTCGGGCAACTCGCAGGTTGCTAAGATTGAAAATTACGTTGCTATGGTAACCAATTTAAAGTTTAAATTTAGCATGGTGTGCTACGATCACACCTAACATCTCCCCCCTTTAGTTCAAATAGTACGGCTCGAATCTTGCTAGTAGCCGCACTGTTCGTTTTGGTTTGTTGTTGACAGTTGGTTCTAGTATTGGCTCTTCTTCAAAATCGGACTCAGAGAAGTATTCCGATTCACCAGAATCTTTTTCGGATGCAGTAGGTACCACGGGACTCTCTGGAGCAGGAACTAGATCGTGAACCGGAGTAGGACTGGGTAACCCGAACTCGTCCACGAAGATGGAAAGCGGTGTAGAATCCTTTCGGACTGAATCAGCCGCGCGTTTCTTCAATTGGTTCGCGTGTGAGCGGATCAACCGTTGGCTGTCCACCAGGAAAACATTGACCTTCCCGATGCGTTCGATTACGGTGGCTGATTCCCATTGCCAGGTATTGGCTTGGTGTACTTGTGCATAGACAGAGTCACCGGGTTGGAATATCTTCGCAATGGCACCATGCTTCTCATTAAACGATTCATGTTGTCTTCTAGATTTTCTTGTCAATGGACTACGGCAGCCAGACTGTGGGAGCAGGAGTGACGAAACTGTTCGTATACGCCTTCCGAACATTACTTCTGCTAGTGATTTTCCGTCGAGGTCGCTGTTCGGAGTTGTACGATAGACTTGCATAAACGTTCGCAATGCATCGTCTAGTGATTCTCCCCCCGAACGCATTTTTCGAAGGCTCCTCTTTAGCGTATCAACGAAACGTTCAGCCAATCCGTTGGATTGCGGATGATGCGGCGCTGTCCGAAGATGTTGTATACCTAGATTTTGACAGAAAGTCCGGAAATCATGCCCTGCGAACTGAGGATCGTTGACCAAAACGATGGTTTACGATATACCAAATTTAGCGAACGATTCGAAGAGGAGTCGCGTAGTGGTGCTTGCTGTTGTCGTTCTGGTTGCGAAAACTTCCGGCCACGTGGAAAACTGACAAAAAATGAAGAACAGCTTCAATATATTCTCAAAGTTGTTCAGCAGCATAGGCAAAATTTTCCAGGTTGCACTCGCTCTGTTATAAAGGAAGGCCTAGCAGTTGAAATAAATAATTAATATCCAGTTTTCCGCGAGCGGTAATGGCCGCCAGCTTGCCTGCGGGTCAGTCTCTGATTTGACGTTTCTGGAGGTCAACTGCACCCACCGCTCCGAGCATTTTGACCAATGTTGCATATAAGAAGGTGCTGATTCGGTGAATTCAAGCCTTCTTATATACCACATTGATCAAAATGCTCGAATGGTGGGTGCAGTTGACCTCCAGAAACGTCAAATCAGAGACTAACCCGCAGGCAAGCTGGCGGCCATTACCGCTCGCGGAAAACTGGATAGGTATAAGTGTTGTTTATTGATAACTTTGTAGTTTTATACAGTTAATAAATTATGCTATAAACATTAAACCAGTTGTTTGAAAAATATATAACTTATATAATATCCCAGGTCTCTCTGTCTTTCTGTCCTTCTGTCCCTCTGTCTGTAACGATTATATCATATCGTTCTAAAATTGATGCAACGGGCATCACGATGTCCGAAAACAACTCGTTACAAATATTTCATGAATTTTGTCTCCCCTTAAAAACTTCAGCTCGTTTGCTTCAGTGGTAAGTCACCCCTCCCTCTCTAGCTACACTACTGTACAGAGTACGGAAAGTATTTACCAATCGGATAAAAATTCGCGAGATTGCGTGATAATCATGCATTTAATTTCGCACGGCACCGAATACGCCTGCATCGCCGCCGCAATGGACGGTGGTACGTTGCTCTCATTTTAAACACCCTGGGGACACGCTCGACACCCTCGACTTTGGATGCTTATAACTTGGCCAATTTCAAAGGGATTTACATCCGGTCTTCACCAGTCGCTTCCTTATATAAAAAGGTTCTACATTTTGTCCTCAACAGGAATCCGTTGACTACAGCGCCACTTAGAAGCAAAAACTGAAACGGTCGCGTTTCCCCATACATTTGGATCACTTTTCCCATACAAACTTGGAGCCATTTGCGCACGCCAACCACTGGACCGAATGAGCTGAAATTTTCAGGGGAGCTTCTGGGACCCCCAAACTGTCATTTAAGGGTGCAAGGTTTGAAATTCAGGATTTCATGCATTTTGGGCCAGTCTACTAGGCAGGCACCATAACATAATTTTATATATACGTGCAAGAGCACTTGAATCGTCCGTTTAGATTATTTTCCGTGTAGCGGAGGTAAGCGAGGTATTGTCTAAACCTGTATTGGTATTTCGGTACTGGAAATTCTGTCAGTCGGTCCCGGTACTCCCGGTATATAAACCCCACTCGATGTGTTTCATGAAAAGTAATGAAAATAACTAAAATTATTGCAAATTATGTTATTGAAAAGAACAAAGTTTTCACTGGTTGTATTACAATATTATTGTTATTTGGTCAGACCGCATCGTGCTTTCGTGCTGTGCGGTTCTTTCTCTCTTTGCGGAAGGAAGTTTTTAATACTACCCGAAGCTATTTTAATTTCAACGGTGCTTCTTAGCGCTATTTGTATCCACTGATCCCGTTACGATCTTTGCAAGGACCCGTGCCTTCGTTTTACGTTGGACCCGTTGCGGAAGTAAAATTCCGACAAGCGGTGGTAATCCTGTAGGGACACCGTTCTGGAAAAAAAAACTCTTAGAAGGTCACGTCTTCACGCTCAGCAATGAGTATTAACAAAAACAAGAGGAAGGGAGAATTCTCCACTTCCTTCTAAGAAACAAGATTTCAAGACCATCCTGCCCAAGCGCGGAAAAATTGAAGGAAGCTGGAGACTTCAAATATTCCTTCTACTCTAATGTTGACATCTCTTCTCCTATCGAACTGAGGAATCAGTTCGATTTGATTAATGACGAATTTGAGAAAATCGAATCTACCTCTAGCCCAGGTGATTCGATTCATGCGAAGAAACAACGGATTCCGCCAATTGTGGTATCTATTGCCGAGTTTTCTGGCTTTCGGAATGAAATCTTGAGTAACCTTCAGGGGATCAAGGTTTCATTTCGGATTGCTAGGAAGGGTGACTGCCGCGTTTTGCCGGGATCCTTTGACGATCGCAAACGTCTTCTTCACTATTTAACTGAGAAGCGCCATAAATTCTTCACATACGACGACAAAACTGAGCGATTGTTCAAAGTCGTCTTGAAAGGTCTCCCCAGTGACGATAAATCACTGGATGAGATTAAAATTGAAATTTCTCAATTACTTGGATTTCCACCAGTTCAAGTATTTTTTTTTTTTTTGTATCTTTATTAAGGAGACTTTCAGCCCGAGGCTGGCTCGTCTCCGCGTCCAAGTAATTAAGATGAAAAAGAAATCCCACTCTGGTACTTCCCAAAGGGGCATTTCTCAAGAATTTTATTTAGTTCATTTTAACAAAAGTGAACTAAATAATATGAAAAGTTTGGAAAAGGCCTGTATTATGTCCCATGTCCGTGTTACATGGGAACATTTCCGCAGGCCTGGGGGAAATTTCCAAAACCCCACTCAGTGCCGTAAGTGCCAAAAGTGGGGTCACGGAACCAAACATTGTCACATGGATGCTAAATGCATGATTTGTGGTGGAACCTCTCACGCCAAGGACGCATGTCCTGTGAGAGAAGATTCCAATAAATTTAAATGTGCAAATTGTGGGGGTAATCATAAATCTAATTTCTGGGAATGTCCTTCACGCAAAAAAGTTTTGAATTCCCGTGAAAAATTGATGACGGGAAATTCCAATCGGATCCCAGATTCGACGGGTAGAAATTTTTCAAACGCTCAAATTTCGAAACCAATTACCGGTCGAGCAATTCATACCCACCACAATTCACAAACAAATTTTGCCGCTCGTCAACGGGTAGCAAGCACTTCAGTAAATTCCAATTTTTCGAATGTACCTACGTATGCAAACATCGCTGCTGGTAGACAAAATTTCTCTTCTCAAAATGAGGTTTATACCCATGCCCCAACGGAAAATAACGGTCAAGTTGCTGATTCAGGTAGCACGACCGCTTCCGATTTTGCTTTTTTCACTGAACAATTGCATCACATGATTGATGCAATGTTCAAAGCAAATACCATTCCTGAAGCTGTTCAGGTTGGTATAAAGTACACACAAAAAATTGTTATCGGACTCCGTTTCAATGGATCCAAATAATTGTGTGAAAGTTCTAAATTGGAATGCCCGCTCTCTAAAGGGTAAGGAAGATGAATTATTCAACTTCCTAACAGTTCATAATGTGCATATTGCCATTATAACAGAAACTTATTTAAAACCAGGACTCTCCATTAAAAGAGATCCAAATTATTTTATCTACAGAAATGATCGTCTTGACAGCGCCTGTGGTGGGGTCGCCATCGTCATTAATAGACGTATCAAACATAAATTATTTTCTTCGTTCGAAACCAAAGTTTTTGAAACCTTGGGAGTTTCTTTTGAATCAAATTTTAGACAATTTTCCTTCATTGCAGCCTACTTGCCTTTTTCAATACAATGGGCAGCTAAAAAATTTGTTGAAAGCTGATCTTCAAATTCTGACTCGCAACAAATCAAAATTCTTCGTGATTGGTGACTTCAATGCCAAACACCGTTCATGGAATAATTCTCAAAGCAATTCCAACGGCAAAATTTTATTTGAAGATTGTTCTGCGGGATATTATACTATTCAATATCCCAATGGCCCTACTTGTTTTCTTCCAGTCGAAATCCTTCTACAATTGATTTAGTTTTAACGGATTCAAGTCAGCTGTGTGGCCAATTGGTAACTCATGCTGACTTTGACTCTGATCACCTGCCTGTGACATTTGAAATCTCACAAGAAGCCATTTATAATCCAATCAGCTCTACTTTAATTATCATAGAGCTGATTGGGATTTATATAAAACATATATCGATAGGAATTTTGATGTTAATATTCCTTTGGATACCAAAAGTGATATTGACAATGCGCTCGTATCTTTGACAAATTTAATTGTCGAAGCCAGAGGCATTGCAATTCCTAAATGTGAAATTAAATTCAACTCCATTATTATTGACGACGATCTTCAGCTACTGATCCGTCTTAAAAATGTGAGGCGAAGGCAATACCAAAGAACTCGCGATCCCGCTTTGAAAGTTATTTGGCGAGATTTGTAAAATGAAATTAAAAAAACGTTTCGCTATTCTGAGAAATACCAACTTTGAGAATAATGTCTCGAAGTTGGATCCCAGTTCGAAACCTTTTTGAAAATTAACAAAATTCTTTTGTTTTTTCCCCTGTTGGGTATTTTAATCACTGCGACCATTTTTCAAAAATTCTTAAAAACCTCAAAAGCCAATTCCAGCGCTTAAAGAGGGAAATAAAATTTTATTAACAAATGGCGAGAAGGCTCAAAAACTTGCTCAGCAGTTCGAGAGTGCCCATAATTTTAGTCTAGGTCTTACTAGTCCAATTGAGGATCAGGTTACACGGAGCTTCGAAGACATTCTCAATCAAGAGAATGTTTTTGACCCTTCGTTGGGAACTAATTTGGATGAAGTGAGATCTATTACTAGAAAATTTAAAAATATGAAAGCCCCGGGTGATGATGGTATTTTCTACATACTTATCAAAAAACTTCCTGAGAGCTCTTTATCCTTTTTGGTTAATTTATTTAACAAATGTTTTCAATTGGCATACTTCCCCGATAAATGGAAAAACGCCAAAGTTGTTCCAATTTTGAAACAGGACAAAATCCAGCCGAGGCTTCTAGTTATCGCCCAATCAGTTTGCTTTCTTCAATAAGCAAACTGTTTGAAAAGATTATTTTAAATATAATGATGGTTCATATTAATGACAATTCTATTTTTGCTGATGAGCAATTTGGTTTTCGCCATGGGCATTCAACCACTCATCAGTTATTAAGAGTTACGAACTTAATTCGGCTCAACAAATCTGAAGGATATTCGACCGGTGTTGCTCTTCTTGATAAAGAGAAAGCATTTGACAGTGTTTGGCATGAAGGTTTGATTGTAAAATTGATGAATTTTTAATTTTCCTCTGTACATTATTAAACTGATCCAAAATTATTTATCAGATCGCTCACTGCAGGTAAACTATCAGAATTCTAAATCTGATAGATTACCTGTTAGAGCTGGTGTTCCCCAAGGCAGCATACTGGGGCCCATATTGTATAACATTTTTACTTCTGACTTACCTGATTTACCACCAGGGTGTCAAAAATCTTTGTTTGCAGATGACACAGGCCTCTCAGCCAAAGGGCGGAGCCTTCGTGTCATTTGTAGTAGATTGCAAAAAAGTTTGGATATTTTCTCCGCTTACTTGCGAAAATGGAAAATTTCCCCGAATGCTTCAAAAACTCAGCTTATAATTTTCCCACATAAGCCGAGAGCTTCTTATTTGAAACCTTCTAGCAGACATATTGTCACTATGAATGGGGTTCCAATTAATTGGTCTAGCGAAGCCAAATATTTAGGACTTCTGCTAGATCAAAAATTAACTTTTAAAAATCACATTGAAGGCCTTCAAGCCAAATGTAACAAATATATTAAGTGTCTATATCCACTTATAAACAGAAAATTAAAACTTTGTCTTAAGAACAAACTTTTGATTTACAAACAAATTTTTAGACCAGCCATGTTGTATGCTGTGCCAATATGGACTAGTTGCTGCAATACCAGAAAGAAGGCACTTCAGAGGATTCAAAATAAAATTTTGAAAATAATTCTGAAGTTGCCTCCGTGGTATAGTACCAATGAGCTTCATAGCATTTCTAATATTATGTAGGTGCGGAGCCGATTATGATGACATCGATCACGTAGTTTGGTCCTGCTCGGAAAATGACGCCTCCAGAGAGCAATTATTGGATACCCTTGTGGCCTGAGGTAAACAACCCTTCAGGGAAGTTCGCGGTGTTTTGGGAGATCGTGATGTTGTCTATATGCAGGCCATTTATAGTTTTCTTTGTGCTTCTGACATAAAAATCTAACATTTTGTTTTTTTCTTTCTTTAAAGTTTTTTTTGTTCTGTCTCTGCCTTTTTGTTCCATAGAGCTCCATAGCTCTTGCCATCCGGAAGATGCTCCCAGTCGAACCATTCCTCGAGCACGACGACACGCCACATCGTCACTGACGCCAAATGCCCGGATGAGAAGCTGAAATTTCCTGATCCCAAATCCTAAGCCCCGTCCATCCTTAAACATTGTAAACTAACCTCGAGTCACCACGAGTACGCTGGCTTCTACCCCTCTTACTAACCGTATAATAAAATGATATTGATTGTATATATCACAAAGAACAATGGCTCCGTAAAGTGTTATACACGCCTGAGCCTACCCAAAAAAAGAAATTGGAAAAAAATTTCTAATATTGAGACATTGCAACAAATGTCCAACAAAATAATTTCAATTTTAGACAAAAATCGTTGCAATCTTCTATTGCAACGATTAGCTCCTTGTACTCTTAGTATAAATTAGGTTAAGTTTAGTTTAAGTAGAAAACATTGTAATTCCTACATGGTTCAATTCAACCAGAGGAAATATCTTAACTGCCAGAGGCAATTGAAATGTATTAAAAACTAAAAGCGTCACATAGCAAATAAGGATGATAGTGTTAAGAAAACACGGAACACCTAGTCTAAGAGATGAATGCATGTATTAGATAATTAGCAAATAAAAAAAAAAAAGTTATTTGGTTGTATTACAAGTATTGCACAATTCATAATGATTATATTCATTGTTTTAAGATCATGTTATGACTATCATGGATTTTTTTTGCTCCATTCGGGACAGATAGTTTGTAACAAAACTATTGTAGATATTGTTACAGTCGTCTCTCCCTCGATATCGAGATAAGATAGAGATCGAGGAATGAAAGAAAAATTGAAAGGGGTACGAAAAAAGCTCGTTGCTATGAAAAACGACAACAAATCAAATGTTATTAAATAAATTCTGAACAAAATATGACCAGAACACATCGAGATAGATGGATTTCGAGATCGCAAGCTTATCTAGATAAAGAAAGCAAATATGTATGTAGATCGATGGGACCGAGTAAACCATCGACATATGGAGAGATATCGCGATATCGAGATATAGAACATCGAGATGTGGAGAGTCGACTCTATTTGTAACACATATTGACATAATTGTGATATAATTTTATTTTGACTATAGTTATAACTGGTCGGGTACAGTCGCCCCGTTTTCGATGTGTTTCTTATTCATTTCTTCATATACAAAAAAATAGGCTATTCTAGGTACCGTCATCGGGGGCGAAGATGATCACTTTTAAGACAAAACAAGCAATAACAATGTGTGTTTACATTTTAAATCTAAACAAATATTTTCAAAACATGTACTGCTGTATGTTGCAATAATCAACATATTTAGTTTCCATTTATTGAAATAAATTAAATTATCACATTTTTTTTTGGGTAATCTGGTTTGGGGTGAAGTTGATCAAGACAACTCTACTAAAATCATTATGACCCTGCCGTCAAAATAACTAGATGGAATTTATGTTATGTTGCTTTTACCACGTAAAGAAGTCTACGAAGCCAATATTTGAAACAAAAATAGCGTAATTTATGACTATATCTCGCTTTCTTCCACGAACTACACTTTCATGATTATGATCGTAAAACTCGGATTTTCTACCTAGCAGTAACATTACTTGTACAGATAATATGATTGACCTACTAGACCACCGTTTCATAAAAACATTAGGCACTTTTGATTATATCATCTTCTCCCCCATATGACGGTAGCATTTTTGTTCGACCCCACACTATCTGAGTTTTCTTCCCAGGTGTCTGGCTGCAAGTTTCCGTTTCCCCTGGTTGGAAAAAAGTTCTTTGGGTCCCAATCCAATGTGAGACTGAGTGCAAAGGCAGGGCTTTTAGTATAATGGAGACGCATGGTCTATTGGTCATGCATCAAGTGCTCTTGCAAATAAAATTGTTTAACTTTATCGCAACTTGTGCGACACCATCCGTTAAGTCGAGGAGAATGAATTAAAGGAAAGAAAGACTTCGTTGATTTTACAATTCTTCCTTTTTTCATTCGCATGCGAGCTACAGTGAAATCTTCCTTACTCGACATTCAGGGACTAATGAGTATTAAGGGAGAAATCGTGTTGCGCCGGGTAAAACCTTCGAAATTAGTAATTGTAATTGTGATTTATTTGTATACGATACCCTGTAGGTTACATTTGTATTCTTTAGTCAATTAGTTAATCAGAGTAGCTTGAAATTTATACCAAACTGAGGAACATCAATTAGGGGAGAGTTCATTGTACATCCTTTAGTCATACAAATGTAAACCACGAAACAACAACAACTGATAACAGGGCGCTCTACAGTTTACCATGCAGAAACGTTTTTGTTTAACTTGATGTTGGAAGAAAACCCAAAAGAGCGACTAACAAGGAATGAGAGACTTTGAATTCCAATATAAAAAACGATATCGACTTCGGCGTCCCGTGAACAATTTCTCGTTATTCGCTGCCCAGTGATGATCCTAGAAGGACGTGTTTCCCCCGACTGTTAAATTCGTTCAACCTTCTTCATCGTCTGCCTCCGAGCAATGGAGAACATCGCAAAATTATGACATAATTCTGTGCATGGGTATGTGGAAAAACCTCCGCGAAGATTATTACAAGCGAAGAAAAAACCAGTGTCCATGGTCGGTACTTAAGGGAAGAAAAAAAACCTAAAACTGAATGAAAAGTAGGTATTTTTATCGCGTTTATTCAACGGATTAGGAACGACGATGAGAACGAATGCAAGTCGTGTGTTTACTTTGAAAAGATATTAAGTGGGATCCAGTGCCAAGGAAGGAACGACCATAAAGCGAGGCTTATTAACCGTCGAGCGCTCAAGTGCGCTGTTAAGTTCAACGCCATAACGATAAAAGAGCGCTTGCCGTAGACTGTGAAGTGCGGACTTGATTTATCAGCGATTGTGCGAGCGACGAAAGGTTAACACGAGCTTTCCGTTTTAAACCCATCAAATGTGTAGTTTCTTTTCATACGGTGGTTTATGGTGTGTAGGAGAGGCGGAGTTGGTGGGTGCGCCGGCGAAATTCGGAAGTGTGTAGTGTGTAGTAAATCGAGTCTCTTTTCTCTCTCTCGCATGGATCCGCAAAATGAGAAAATACTTTTCATCCTAAAAAAGCACCTCTTGTACATATATCTTGCTTGCCAAACGAGCACCGTCAAGGGAAAAGAGCTTTCGGGAGAGCGGAAATGAAATTCACCACGGGTTCGCTCTCGTTCTCAGTAGGCGCGCTGCAAAGCTGCGAACGGCGGCGGGTGGTTTGACAGTTGCGTATCGCATACCACCCCCTGCTGCTGTGGGAGCAGCTGCAGCAGCCATCTTGGATTTTCGCAGTTTGCTTGCGTCGCGGGGAAAACTGCGAGAGAGTTGAAACTTTAGCTGGCCCTTGTGAGTGTGCGACATTTGTTCCATATCAACCCACAAACACCCGGGACGTAGAATGATTTTCGAAAACATTTATGTAGATATAATATTTACGTTAATACATTTCAATCATAGGCTCCGTGGAAAATTAATCCAATGCCTTAATGGCAGATTTTCTCACTGCCACTACAATCAGTATGATGTTGACTTTTATTCATAAAAGCAGTTAGAAATAAACTTTTAGGAATTTCCATGATAATAGGCATAAAAAGCGAATTTCGTAAACAATGCGATTAAATTGAGTGACTGCCATTGGACTTGATCTCAAAGCTTCTATTTTCATCTCATCGAATTAATGAAAAATAATTTGATTTATTAATTATTTTTGTGTTTTTTTTTCAGCAGTGAGCATGTATGAGCATGCAAAGAAGCGTCGAGGTTGATGTTGTTTTACTGATATTCATGATGACTAGATCAGTAGGGTGAACCAAACTTATATGAAAAAAATCAAAATCATTCTTTTCGAGTCGTATACCCAAATACTCCCTGAAAATAAAGTTTTTTGTTATCAGAAGCTACTATAAAAAATTCTGGCAGATACGTCAAGCCTAAGTGGGTGTGGGACAAAATCACTTGCAGTTTTCGGGAGCCTCGTCATGTCACTTAAGAGCGAAATTAATTGACTACAGCGCCACATAGAGGTAAAAGAATGGAAACTATGCATTTTCCCATATATTTAGTCAATTTTTTCCATATAAAATTCATGCTTGTTAAGCACCCACTTAAACTGGACGGATCTGGCTGATTTTTTAAATAGTAGCTTTTGGCTTCGTTTTCAGGGGTTAAACTCCCGTGAATCGCATATCTGTCCCATCTTTGCTGGGCTTCCTATTCATATGGGACAAATATGCGATTCACGGCCAGGGTGCGAATTCTCAATCTCAGTGACTGAAATTTGTTGGATATTGATACCATTCCCTCTTCACACTCACTTCCTAGCAGTGAAAACTGAAAATGGTTAGCAGCAACAATCAAAGATAAAGTAAACAAAAGACCTCACTTCTCATTGCACACGCAGCCCGCACTGACAGTCTATTCAGTTCACTCGCTGCTGTGTGAATGCGACGGCCCTATATAAATGCATGGGTGAATACTATCACTTGAAAGACAATGACAGGAAATTTGTGCCGAATGATCATCAGCTTCAGCCCGCTGTTGACAAACCGAGTTTGCTAAGCTACTCCTGCTTTGTCGTTCTGACTGAAAGGCACCGTCATAGGCAAAGAGGAGCAGAGAAAAATACAAACCAAAAGAATCACACTCAACAGGCATTGTTGATAAATTGCACCACTGTTCACGGCAGTAAACGTCTTGAAAAAAACGGTTTTGATTTTTTTCATGTAAGTGTAGTCCACCTTAATGATCAGTGAGATGGAAGTAAGAACATTTACCCTAAATGTCGAGTCAATCAAATGAATCAACAAAAAACCCTGATCGACCTAGCGGTGTTTTCTCGTGCATGTTATATATGTATAAAAAATTGAGTAAGCATTTTTTAGCGTGTTGGATCCGTATTTTGGCCATGAAAATCATATTTTGGTCATAACTGTTGATCCCATAGTTTGATCTGGCCTATTTTCAATAGGAAACAATGACAAACGATTTCCCGTCGAATGCCACTTGTAAGTGAATCGGTCCAATATAAGTTCCTAAAGCATGAGTGAGTTTTATTCTGCCCACATACATACACACAGACAGATTTTCGTGGTTTAGACAATCGAAAGGTTTTTCGTGGCAATGAATGTCTAATATAAAGATTTTTGGAGAGATCTCCACTCAACGCATAGCAATAACGGTGCGCCAATCCCAACAAACAATTTAAGCTGAATAAACTAGTTTCATAGCTGAAGAAGGCTATTTTTGGTCATATAAGCGTTTACTTCATCTTCAATGTTTGTTGGGATAGCTTAAGCTTCGAAATTTCGTTTTTGTTGCTAAGCAGGAACAGGTTGTGGCAAAGCGGAGAAGAGCACACAGAGTGCTTCCATCTCCTTCCATAGTACCACAATCATGGCACATGAGGCGTTAGATATTCCACTCAGCGACAGAGCGACAGAAAAGAGGACAGACAAGCGAGCCAGGGACTCGCCCGGTATTAAGCGCCATCCACAGAACACAAAAAGGCGTCGGGAGAGCGCAAACCAGGAGAGCGGGCCCACGAAACCTGCAAGCAAGGAATAACGGCGTAAGAAGGAAGCAAAGGCGAAACAAGCCATTCGGCCACCGGAGGAGGGAAGCCAACCCGACCAAGAAAACCAGCGGTCGGACGGTTCCTGGCAAACGGTAGCCAGGAAATCGAAGAAGAAAGCGGCAAACACGCGCCCGGCGAGAGCCAGGGAGAAGGGTGAAGCACTGCTTATTAAAACAGAGAAAGAGCGCTACGCCGATGTGCTCAAGAACTGGTGGACCTCGGTAAAGAGGTTCGCAGCATAAGGAGGACGAGAGCGGGCGAGATGATCCTTGTCTTAAGGAAGGGCTCACAGGCGAGCGGTACCTCATATGGAGCACTAGCCCAGGAGGTCCTAGGCGAGAGTGTAGAAGTGAGGGCTCTACATGACGAAGTGACCCTCCAATGTAAGCAGCTGGATGAGGTCACGACATCGGAGGAGATCGCCTCGGCCATCAAGGACCAAGGTGGAGTGGTGGTGGCAAAGGCGTCCATCCGCCTGCGAAGAGGACCGCAAGGGACGCAGATTGCCACGGTGAGGTTACCGGCCACCGACGCCAACAAGGTGATCAAAGTTGGTAAGCTGAAAGTTGGCTGGTCAGTATGTCCAGTCAGCCTCTATCAACCACCGGTTGTCGAAAGGCGCTTCCCCTGTCTCGAAGTGGGACACAAGTCGTGGGCTTGCAAAGGGCCGGATAGGAGTAACCTATGTAGGCGGTGTGGCGAAGATGGCCATAAAGCGCACACGTGCGATAAAGCACCATCGTGTATGCTATGTGCGAGCAGGAAGCAGGAACACAACCACGCCATGGGTGGACCTGCGTACCCGTTGAGTGGTTATACGAGGAAGCCGTGCAAGTAACGCAGCTTAACCTCAACTATTGTGCGTTGCTGTGGCAGTCGGTAGCAGAAGCGAGCACGGATATAGCTAGAAGATACCCGATCTAGGAGGTGCTGAACAGTTATAGCGAAAATAAATGGAGTGTACTACTGCAGCTGCTATGCCTCGCCAATATGACCAATAGAACTATTCACCCAGATGGTCGATCGGCTGACATCAGACCTAGAGGGTTGCAAGCCGGTAGTCATTGGAGGAGACTTCAGGGCGATAGAGTGGGAAACTCGCTGTACTAATCGGAGAGGGCAAACGCTGCTAGAAGCTTTAGCCAAGCTGGATGTCGTGCTGTGCAACGAAGGCTCAAGAAGTACCTTCCAGCGAAACGGAGTGGAATCGATAATAGACGTAACATTCTGCAGTCCAAGTTTAGTCGGTGATTTGCAGTGGAGGGTCGACGACGGTTACACCCACAGTGACCATTTGGCTATCCGGTACAGGATAAGCAGCGAGGCAAGGAGAGAAAGCCGGGGAGCTACTCCTACAACCCGGGCGTGGAAGGTCGCCCACTTCGACGGTGGTACCTTCAGAGAGGCTATGGGTCTGGAAGAAAACACGGAAAGTTTGAGCGGCGACGAACTGGTTGCGGTCTTGTCTCGAGCGTGTGACGCGACTATGCCGAGGAAGGCACGACCACGGAACTGCAGGCCTCAGGTATACTGGTGGAGCGATCAAATTGCAGCCCTTCGAGCAACCTGCCTCAGGGCTAGAAGAAGACTACAAAGGTCACGCTCGGCGGAAGTGAGGGAAGAACGCATCGAGATTTTCAAAGCGGCGAGGCTGGCCCTAAACAAGGCCATCAAAGAGAGCAAGAAAGACATAGTTCCTCCCGTGCGTTGTCCAACGAGGCTGAAGACGATCATCGGCGTACTTTTCCCGCACCACGGTTTAACTCATTGGCCCCCAACAGCGAGAATAGGCGCAGATGCCGAAGGTGACGGTGGAGGAGCTAATGACGATGGCAAAGTTTCTCGACCCGAGTAAAGTACCTGCAGTTCGGGCGGGATCCCGAACATAGCGTTAAAGGCAGCCATAATGATCAATCCGGACATGTTCAGATCAGCCATGCAGAGGTGCCTGGACGAGCGGACATTCCCGGATATATGGAAGAGACAGCGTTTGATTATGTTACCGAAACTGGGCAAGCCACCATGAGACCCCTCAGCATACAGACCAATCTGTCCTATAGACACGGTAGGGAAGCTACTGGAGAAGTTGATCCAAAACAGGCTGTCGCCGTACGTGGAGGAGGCGGGAGGATTATCGAGCGAGCAATTCGGCTTTCGGAGAGGACGGTCTACTCTGGGTGCCATCGAATCGGTGGTTGACACTGCAGAGGTCGCCATCGAATGCAAGCGACGCGGTATACGTTACTGTCCAGTAATAACACTGGATTGAGATCGCGAACTCGTTGCTTCGACTGAGAGTACCGGTAGGGCTGTACAAGATTCTGGGAAGCTACTTCCAGAATCGAGTATTGATCTACGAAACAGACGAGGGCTTGGTTAGCGCCCCCATCACGGCAGGCGTCCCGCAGGGATTAAGTTAGGGTCCATTACTATGATGTACGATGGCGTGCTGAGGTTGAAGCTTCCGCCAGGAGTCCAGTTAGTGGGATTCACCGATGACGTTAACATGACCGTGTACGGAGAGTCCATCGAGGAGGTCGAATTGACTGCAACCTATTTGAGGAATGGTTGCCCAGTAAGAAGCTACAGTTGGCGCATCATAAAATGGTGATGATAGTCGTCAACAACCGGAAATCGGCGCAGGAGGCGACAATTAGAGACCATTATAGAAAGGCTGCGACATCACCTCCTAGAGATCTCTGAAACAGTATTGGAATTTCTCATTTTCAATTAGAGATGTCACACGATGTTTACATATCTGCTCCTTTCAATATCTATAGAAAAGCGAAGGATGAATGGCATGCTACAAAAATCTCAAAAAAATATTTGTTCCGTGAAAGGGCATGAAAGTGTGCAATATCTGCTTTACTTTTGTGTTTATTACCACTTTCAACTTGGTGAATTAAAGAGTTATGATTATTTATCGACTAGTCACTATTCTTCGCAAGTATCTATTAAAATAACTTAGAAATTTAATTTTTTAAATAAAGTACAACACCCTTTCATGACTGTCTTTCATGCGAAATTGATCAAAGAACCCACTTTCATTTGGTCGCCTGATATAGAAAAAGGCGTTTTTCTCTCTGTCTTATGACGATCACGACCTTTTCCAGTACTGCTCTGAAACAACGGTGGGTGATATTCGACCATAAGTTAAGCTTCAAAATTCATGTCGACTACGTCTGCAAGCGAGCAGTGAAGGCGATAGCGGCACTATCGAGGATGATGGCGAACGACTCTAGGGTGTGCTCCAGCAAGCGCAGGCTCCTAGCAAGCGTGGCGGTTTCAATACTGCGATACGGAGCTTCAGTCTTGGTGTCGGCGTTGAGTGCACACTGCAACGTACGAAAGCTGGAGAGTACACATAGGCTAATTCGCCTGAGAATCATCAGCGCATATCGCACCGTATCTCGCGAGGCGCGACGATGAGGAGGAAGACGAGGAGTGCTACGCCCTCAGGGGCACCGGTAATGCTCGCAGGAATATCAAAGCAGCAACGGTAGCAAAATGGCAGAGGGAGTGGGACAACTCGGCTAAGGGAAGGTGGACCCATCGCCTAGTCCCAAGTGTGTCTGCGTGGATTAGCAGACCTCATGGAGAGCTAAACTTGATCTTTATTCAACGACCACGTTTGTACCTGTCGGTAGATTTCCAAGCTCTCAGCAACATCAAGTTTCCACGGAGAAGAGACATTTCTTAAAATTTTAATGATTGATGTCGTAATTGAATGATTTTCCTGATATACAAGTTCAGCTACCTTATAAGGTAGCTTATAAGGTCTATAGACCTAAACTCATAATTTAACCCCTTATCAGTTTCCCTCTTATCCTTACTTACTTCTGTAATATGTTCTTTGAACCTTACATCTAACGATCTTTTTGTTTGACCTACATATACTTTATCACACTGTGAACAATTAATTTGATAAACCCCCGCCTTATTTAACATTTCTACTCTATCCTTTGTGGAACCCAACAATGTCTTCAGTTGATCACTTCTGCTGGAGAATACTAAATCGATGCCGAATTTCCTTAGTCGGGTGGGTGATTTGTTGATCATAGGGGACTGTTACCCTCTTCAACGGTTCATTGATCGGTGTCAGTGCTGTCAGTTCGTTTCTTCGTAGGTTCCTCTGCCTCTTGTTGATGATTGCTTGTATTGTTCTCTCCTTTTTTTCTTGAGCAAAGGTAAACGGGAATCTGCAAACAGACACCTGAGGAGGTTAACTCAGGTAGTGTGGGGATGGGATCACCCGACCCACTAAAACCAAAACCCTTTCGCCAGTCCATATCCCCCGACCCTCAATTAAGCAATACATCAGGGGAGTATTGTTCTTTCCTTGTATCTGTTGATCTTTGCTGTATCCATGATGTGTTGTAGCTGCTTCGTTTTTCCTTCTTCGCTCAGGGGGATCGTTTGCATCCTGTGGATCATGTGATGAGAATGCTGCCATTTTATGCTGATACGAATGATTTATGCTCCTGGGATTTGCGGACGATATCGATATTATCGGGATTGATCGCCGTGCCGTGGAAGAGGTTTTTGTGTCTTTTAAGAGGGAGACAGCGAGGATTAGACTCACGATCAATACCAGCAAAACGAAGTATATGGTCGCTGGCAATCAACGTGGGTTCATTAGTGGTGGTGGTAGCGAAATGGTGCTGGATGGTGACGTGCGATAATGATGTTACCCGCGAGGTGAAAAGGCGTATTGCAGCTGCAAATAGGGCTTATTACGGACTTCCTAACCAGCTTAAGTCCCGTAGCCTGCAAACGAAAACAAAACTCGCGCTGTATACTACTCTGATTCTTCCGGTGGCTTTATACGGCCATGAAACATGGACGTTAAAGAAGGCTGATCGGAGAGCTTTCGGAGTGTTTGAGCGTAAGGTGCTGCGGACAATACTTGGCGGTAAACAGGAGAACGGTATCTGGCGACGCCGCATGAATCACGAATTGTACCAGGTGTATAAAGGGCTGGATATTATTAAGCTTATTCAACACGGCAGACTACGGTGGGCTGGTCACGTTGTTCGTATGCCGGAAGAACGTCAAGCGAAGATAATATTTAGTAGAGAACCCGGAAGAGGCCGCAGGCTTCGTGGAAGGCCGCGTACACGATGGCTTTTTGCAGCGATTGGCCCAGGATCGAGTCCAGTGGAGAAGGATACTCCATTCGGCGTAGGTTCATCGAAGAGCTGTAGCCCATCAAGTATCAACAACGAATGATTTGATGTGTATGAGATGACTCTCATGGTGTTGGTAGGCTTTCTGTACATTTTGAAATCTAATGTTGCATTTATTACCTTCCTTTTCCTCCTCGTGTGTGAATTTGATGTCTTTATGCACGTTGTTTATCGCTTCCAATATGCTGGGTAGATCTTTCCGATTGAAAATCCTGAAAATGTCGTCCACGTATCTCCACCATTTCTCGAGTTCCTCGAGGAATGTAAAGTAGTTCTCATTCATGCATAATCTTGCAAGCTTGAGATACATCTTTACCTTTCCTCGCCATGCTGTATTCGTCCTCTGTGCTAGTAGCCAATCCTCCAAAAGCGTCCTTCACTGAAACGCTTGGGAACAATGCCGCTACGTCGAATGATACCATGATGTACTCTTCTCCGATGTTTCCTGATTCCAATATCCACTTGGTGAACTCCTGGGTGTTTACAACTGATCTGCTGGGGAACGGCTTCGGCATACTCTGGAACTCCTTGATTAACCACTTGGCCAAGTTTTATGTAGGGGATCGCACTGATGAAACTATTTCTCGCATCTCTGTTGCTGCCGTTCTACGCAGCAAATTAAAAAAAATCAACTGAGACATTTGAAACAAAGCTACAACTTTCTTCCCGGACAACATTCGGGCAGGCAATTTACAGAGCTTACATCACTAGACTATTGTGAGAACTTTTTTCTAATGAAGTAATTTATATTTCAGGTCAATGAATATAGTTTTCAACCTTAGTTCACGAAATAGTTTAGCGAGACAGTTATGCCGAGAAATACAGCACTTGTTTGCGCGTTTCTACGTATAGACCAATGCAAGATCTTGACTTAACCTCAATTATTTGACAGTACACGAGCTTGTTTACAAGGTGTTAGAATTAAAATCGATCAGCTGGAGATAAAAATTCGTAATTTTCGTTCAAAATCATTTTGATCCGAATATTCTAGTGATATGATTTGATTCCTACCATAAATCAACCACAGAAGACATCAATATTCTTAACAAATCGCAAAACAGTTTTTCTGGAAGCTGCTCCAGAGACTAAGTAACTGTAATCAAGCTCTGTGAACTGTCAACCTACGTCATCATGCACTGGTCTATATTAGTCCCGCTGAGTAATTTATTTCGTTAATGGCTGCTATTATCGATATATCTTATATCATACCTAATTTACTGTTCAAATTGTTGGTGTGGTTGAGTGTCAGTGGATAAAAATTTGAAAAACCCCTTTAAGCTTGCTTAAGTGACAAGGCTTGCAAGATCTAAGCAGTTTTTTTACCGTTTATTTAATAGGCTCAACCGCCAATTGGCATCACGGAGCCGGAGAGTTTATATTGTTCACAATAATTAAGTAATCTATTATGGGACACTACTTTTCCCAAAACCATTAGCCGATTGACTGGCAGTTTGAGCGCACGCTCAGTACAAACAGTTCGCTATCCGTTTTGTTAGCCGCCTTTTGTGTGTGCCTCGATGAAATCCGATTCTGTTGAACCCGTAGATACCTGGTCATCGTCATTGGAGCCTGCTTCATTGATTGCTTCAGCATTTGTACGTTTCCTTTGTGCCAGGACGTCAAAGCTTAGTTAAGTTGTTAGCTACCGGGGGGAAATCTGCACTGGTAAAATATATTTCAATACCAAATTTTCGCTTGCTGATGATATAGTTGTTGGTGTCGTTGCAGTTTTGAGGGTAGTCGTTTCTATGTTCGTCTTAGCTTTGCGTTTCAATGTCCGTTCACTTTGAATAGAAACCACATCTCCGAATTTCTTCATGAATTCCCTGACTTCCGCGTGGGAGTAGAGGGGAAGATCATGCAGCCGGACGGTTATAGCCTCGCTATCTACGTACACCGGGATCTTAAAATTCTTGTCTGCACTTGGGAACACTCTTTTAATATTGTGCGCTTTTTCGTAGCGCTGCGCTGTCTTGTTGTCCACCATTTCGATGAACACACAATTACGGATGTTATGTAACTGAATACTTTTAACGTCAGTTAGATTCAGTTTTATTTCCTCTTCCAAAAATTGCTGCACCTTTCCGACATCAGGCCGCATTGGGAGAACCCCAAAGTCAACCACCAATGTATTTTTCCTAGCCGACATTTTTCAAAGCGATACGAGCAAAAAAACACGTCTGATGGGTACAGGCTGCGGCTATCAACTCGGAATTTATCTCTTATGAGACAAATATGCGTAGAAATTCAACAATGGGACAAACAGACTTGATGTTGTTTTCACTGATTTACAAAGTTAAATATCTTTGAGTGTTTTCGGAAAATATACATAAAAAAGTACGCTCTGTGATAAAAAGTTGAAATCTACAAAGCCTAACATGGGACAATTATGCGTATAAGGGCAGTGTACCTGGCTTATGTATCTTTGGTAGTCCTTTGATCCTTGGTAACACAGGGTTCGTCATTTTTACCCGGGCTTCTCCGATGAGCGTCTCGCATTCCTTTATCGTTTTATCCGTAAGTCTGATAAGTCCGGGTAGTGTGTTCACTCTCAAATGCCTGTATTGACCTCCGTTGATTTCTGTCGTCATCTGTTCATCGTAGTCCTCTTTGTTCATTATCACCACCGCGTTTCCTTCATCAGCTTTCATGTAGTAAACGGATGGCGTCTGCTACGATGTTTCTCACACTATTCTGGTCCCGTTGATCAACATTTCGTGAAATCACTGTCTCAGTATCCACGATTATCTGTTCTAGGTCCGCTTTCTGGGTTATCGCATATCCTTAACCCTTGTTGAGGTGTGCTAATTGTTCCTCCGTAAACTGTTGTGTAGAACGGTTAACGACGAATCCTTCGACAAACTGTAGGGTTAGTCGTTCTACCTTCCGTCGCTGATTTCCCTCTTAGAATGGTCAATTTCTTCTTGTGCAGTCTCCTCTTGCTGTCCGCTTCACACTCTTCGGCCCGCTGTACTATCTTTAGGAATAGGTCGAAAGACTCTGGGTTCTCCTTTGCCAGCTTGAGGTGTAGGTTGTAGCACTCCAAGTTCAACCTCTCTAGTTTGACATAGTGCCCCTTGAATGACATCTTCAACAAATCCGATTCCGCTCTCTAACTGATAGATTTTGGGATGTGAGATCCCATCTTAATCCTATAGCTAACAGGAGTCAGCCTCTCCTTTTGGCACTTCTTGAGGAAGGCCACGTCTTTAAGGATATTACGATCTTCAAATCTATAAATGTACTACGCTCGCTCCGCTCGGATGCCATATTGTTAAGAAAATTATTTTGAGCTTTTTAGTGGAATGTCTTCACTTGTCATAAGACGAGTGTGTACTATAAACTATACCATTTAATTCCACCACATGATTGTACCTTGACAGATACGTATTTCGACCTTAACTGTGAGGCCGTCTTCAGTGTCTCGTACTTGATTCGATTTGAAGAAAATGATAACAACTTACACTATTTATACTAGGCTAAGGTACTATCTAGGTATACTTTGCTTTGATGGGACTCGAACCAACGACCCTCAGTACGGGATCCTTCGTAGTTTAGTTGGCTCAAAGCACCAGTCTAGCGTACTGAGGTTCGTGGGTTCGAGTCCCATGGAAGGAAAGTAGTTACCTCCAAAATATTTTTAAATCATAATCATCCACATAATGTACATATTCACATCTGAGTTTTTAGAATATTGTAAGTAAATTAATGTCCAAGTCGGATGGCCCAATACCCGGAAAATAGGCAATTAATATTGATTGAACTAAATGAGCCCTTTTTCACAAAATTTTCTTCCCATAACAACCGTTGAAATGCAGAGGTATATTCAATACATTGTATCAGTGCGTCATCATTGATTATTGAATGTCTAGTTGTTTTGGAAAGTGCACATTGAGGTTGGCATGTAAATCCCATGCTTCAACCATTGATTACTTTTGCATCTTAATCATGTTCTTCATTTCATTTTCAATGTTTGACCAATGTTCTGAAAAAACACAATCACCTCCCGGGCGTTCGAGGGTTAATAAGCAAACGAAACGGATGCTTCCTTCCCTATGGTTGAGACACGGAGCTCAAAGCTGCAAATGCATGAGCAGCAGGGGACAGTATACTTTTTGCATTTCGGGGAGCTGGAGCAGAGTTTTTTTTCCTGTCGATTTGGAGTAGTTGAAAAATAGAAAGAATAATACATAGGTAGGTGCATGCAGCAGCTGCTCCGTGTGCGGAGAAGAGAAGAGATTATTTGACGTTGAGATCCTGAAGGATTCCAGCACAGGCGACGGTCCCAGCAGCAGTACAGAGTGAGATGAGCACGAGATAGTTCCAAATTTAGTGGGTGACACCGTTTTCACTTGGATCAGTTGCATAGTGTTTGAATGGGAAAATGGTAGTTTTAGTCTGCTACTGGATGTAAAGTGGATTCATTTCCAAGTGCCCATCAATAGTGGGGACCGTTTTCTGGATTTTGAAAAGAATAAAATACGCTAAGTGAGTGATATTCAGTGAAGGTCTGAAGATTGTGAACTTGGAAATTGAAATTCCTGGCTGATTGATTAGTGTCTCGACCCATTTTTCTGCGCTGAAATGATCTCAGAATGCCTTACCCGTAGTCAGGCAACCGTGTCGAAAAAAAGGATTTTGGAATTGAAATTTTCATTGGCATCGACGGCGGTATTGCAGTGAAACAGAAGACATCCTTCAAACATTCATTCAAAACAACAAAATCAGTTTTCGAGAATTTCATTTTCTTAGACTGGGAGCAAAAGTAATCTGAAAAAGTGAATATCGATCGCTTTTTCCCGTTCAGTCGTCGTGGGGGGAAAATCGCAGTGAAAAGCCGAAGGTGGACACGACAGACGAGCGTACACGACGAAGAACACGGCACAACGACAGTCGCAACCGGAGGTCGATGACGGAAGTCGCTGCTGGAAGCAGCGAGCGCCATCCCCCGTAGGGCGACAGTGTTGTTGCACACAAACACGTAAAGCCCACAACCATCGTAGTGTAATGAAAGCTTTCGGTCTTATCGCTCCGGTTGCAGTGCCCTAAATGTTCACGGTCGGTATGCGGGAGCACAGCGTGGAGGCTCGACTCGGTGGGCGGAAAAACAGTGTGACACACACATGTGTGTTTGAGTAGGCGCGTATACGGGTGGACATGCCGCAAAGAACAGTGTGGTGATTTTCGTAGCGAAACTCACCACTTTACGCACGGGTTGCTTCGCCGCATGTGTGTTTTTCACGGAGTAGATAGTGGGCGCTCGCTCTCTTTCGGTTTGCGGAGAACTGATTGTGCATTGGGAAAGCTTTTCCATTTACTAACACAATTTAAAAAGGGCTGAAAAATTCCTTCGTGTTGATAAGAGGACGCCTCAGTCACGTGGGAGCACGAGAGAGAACTGCAATAAAGGCGCGTAGGAAATTAGGGTCGCAATCAGGAACTGGTTAGAAGAATGCATTCGACGAGTGGAAAAATTGTGATGCATATAATTGGGAAAATTCTCGGAATTCCTTCTTGGTAACTGGGTCGCCCATGTGAAGTGAGATGAGCAGCATTGGGTTGTACAACGGCGAAAAGTGATGGTGAGTTGAGTTGTCGTATTAAGTCGGTCTGGCAGTTGGTTTTAGTGGCACTTTGTGATGCTAATGAATCTGTCAAGCTGTTCCAAGAATTTTCGGCACGGTTCAACGCTTCTTCATCTCCCATCTACTTTTCGCACTCAATGCGAATCGTCTGAAACTACTCCTGTGCGCAGTTGATATTTTACATACAGTTTGTCCATACTTTAATGAAGGTAATCAGCGAAACCATCAAAGATCGTAAAATGTAAACTTACCGGAAGTTCAAGCATTGCGTAACCGTGTGCGCGTTGAACCCTATAAGTGATTATAAAAATGAACCCAATCTTGAACGGAACAAACCTGCAAAAATGTACAATTTATTGTGTGACCCCTGACTGCCGTCAATGAGTCTTGCCTGTGCTAATCGAGACGAATCGGTGGTGCGCAAGGGGAGTAGCTGTTGCAGCAACGGCAGGTGTGGCCGTTATCAGCGGACAATCGCTGCACTTTGCAGAAGACGACAGCAGCGGCGCAATTCAGTAGCCATCAACAGAGTGGTGGAAGCGGGCGGAGGGCTGACGGAAGCGGCACTACCAACGATATCATAGCAGCAACACGGTGGCCATCGTCGTCAGTATTTGTCCACGCCATTATCCTCGCCGCCACCGCCAGCGCCAGCACGATCACTACCACCGGCAGCGTCGCTAGTGGTTTCCCGCGCCCGACGTAGACTAATGCAGTGGAGGAAGTTTGCACGGCTGAAAACGACTGCTACGACTGCTGGACATTCGCGTACGCGGAGAATGCTTTGCTGTGGCCGCAGAAAGGTAAGTTGGTTCTTTGATCAAAGCTTTTGTTTTTTAATTGAAAGAAGTGGAAAACCACGAGCAAACTCAGGCAAACTCCTACAAAAACGACGAATACTCAGAAGGCATCCACATTTTTTGCGAAGTTTCTAAAGGTGAGGAGGATCTAGCCGAGGGGTGAACTTGTGGTTTGCGGTTGATTCGCCGTAATAATAAGTAGAAGACGATGATTTTCTTTCCTACATAAAAATGCGGTTTTCAACTTATGACACATTCCGGCGTGGCGTTACAACGTTTTGACGTACTTTTAAAAGTTTTTTTAAAGATAGCTTGGATAACACATTAGTAAACATATCCATATTATTACATATTCTGAATCCTTATAAAATTTCCGATCCAATAAAGTGTCCATTGAAAGTGTGTGAAAAGTGATTTTCTGGGACGCAATTTACTGCGTGACGTTTCAAAGCGTGTGAATTCGTTACTTTGTATGTACCTTGACTTAGTCTGAACGTACCTAATGACTAAAAAATCATAACTTCCGCATTACTAAACCGATTATGACAATCAACCACTCAAAACAATCGGTCAGATATCTAGTTTCTGGAAATGGGATGATATTTTGGATTGACCACTTGGAAATATTCGGGGGTGTACTAAGGTAGGTTTTTTAACATCCGTGAGAACACTTGTTCATCACTTCTATTAGTCTTCGTGCGGCATGTCAAACATGATTTCATGATTTTGCAAAACGAGTTGATTGTTGAGACCATCCGGGAAGTTGGACATGCCCGGGAATGTTCCGGAAACCTGGTCCTCCGAGCAAAATGGTCGTTTTCGATCAGTTATAAACCCTAGCTAGCGACATGTCAAACTTCATGATTTTACAAAAGAGTATACCCCGTTAGACATAAATACGTTAGACATAATGGACGAATGACTTTTATCGGAATGTACCATTTCGGGGAATGCACCGTTTCGCGGAATATTGATTGACCGCTTAGTATTCCACAATTATTACCTGCGAGGTTTCTAAGCCAAGTTACCATTTTTTGCATTCGTATAGCACGAGATTAACACGTTGAAACTTTTCTATGAGCATGAGCATTATGACCGCACAATTCGTAGTTGCTACTCCCCGTGATCGACTAGAACTCGTGAAAGGTTGTATACTATTTCGCCGACAAACATTTCTCCGAAACGCATTTCGCGGAATGCACCTCTTTTCCGAAAGACATTTTTTTTATCTATTGCGTTTATTTGACAGGCTCAGGCGTGTATAACACTTAACGGAGCCGAGACTTTATGATATTTACAATCGATATCATCTTATTATCAACAGTTAGTAAGGGAAAAGGGTATAGACCAAGATACTCGTGGCGACTCAAGGTTAGATTGCGTAATTTCAGGACGGACCAGGTTGGGATTTAGGTTTGATGTATTACAGCTGCTCATCCGGGTATTTGACGTCATTAACGGTATGGCGTAGCGTCGGGCTGGAGTTGTGGTTCGTCAGGGAGCATCTTCCGGATGGCCATAGGTTCGTATTACACAGAACAATAAGACAAAAATCCGAAAGACATTTTGCGGAATGTACCTTTTCACCGAAAATCATTCCGCGGAATGCCATTTGGCCGAATTCAGTTAGAATAATTATCATTCAAATATTTACCGATTTCTGCTTAAGTGCATGCAATCCGGGCAATTTTTATTTGGATTTAATGCAAACCCGACCTGTTCCCGAGAATTTTTGCATTCTTAAACCCGTACTCGACGATTATTTAAGCCGGCACAAAAGTTTTCCCCGGAAAATTCAAACTAAATATGTGTAAAAATGTAAGTCCAAACAACGAACTAGCCTCACAATTAACAAAACTGAATAAAATAATTTTCAGTATTTTATTTCTTAAGCCCGTACCCGACCCGGACCCGATTTTTTTTATCTCACAAACCCGTACCCGAACCCGATATTGTACTAAGTTTTCAAACCCGAATCCGGCGATTTGGGTTGAAGGTTTCAAAACCTGAAACCCTACCATATGTTCTGCCCGGTATAATGCGAAAGGAGTTGCTAATGTCTTCTTTCAAAGAACGCGTCTTCCCGGTATAAGGCGAAGGGAGGGGTGACGCCTTCTTTAAATGCATGCATTTGCCCGGTATCAGGCGAAAGGTTTTTATAATGCATTCTTTAAAAGAACGCGTCTGTCCGGTATACGGCGAGGGGATGGGTAACGCATTCTTAAAATGGATGCATCTGCTCGGTATAAGGCGAAAGGAGTTGATAATGCCTTCTTTAAAAGAACGCGTCTGCCCGGTATACAGGGTGTTCAATAAGTTCGAATACAAATGTTTGATCATTGTGTTTGTAAGCCCAATGTACATATTCTGTATTAGTATTGGTGTCAGCGTTAGCGGTATATACAGTGTTGACCCGATTTTGTCACTCCCCGATTTTGTCTACGATTTTGTCTACCCCCGATTTTATCACGTTTTCGACCCGATTTTATCACGTCCCGATTTTGTCACGTTTTCGACCCGATTTTGTCACCCAAAAAAATTTGTCATTTTTTTTATTTTCGTAAATAATACCAAAAACAACATTGATTTTCATGAAATAACTTTCACCGCCTGTAGTTTATTACGAACGACTTCTGAGTACCTGGGAAATATTCTGTAAGCAATTTCGACAAAAAATAATGGGCACCGTTCACGCATTTTGCCTTTCCTAGACATAAAATGATTCATATTTGTGGAATGAATTAAAAAAAATGAAAATATATTTTTTCCAATTTTGTCACATACCCTGTTTTATCACCCCAAAAATCACCAGGGGGTGATAAAATCGGGATATTACTGTATACGCTATCGGATGTGTGTGGTGTTGACATTCTGTCACTTGTTGTTTGTTTATTACGCGCGTTGAAAATAGATTGGGGCATCATAAATCAAAATCATTGCGGCGTACTACAAAACTGAGGTTTTGAGGACGATTGATGCCCCCCGTGACCCGGTGATAAGACGGAGATGAGCCCTATGTGTTCCAATAGGACGATAACCCTTTATACACGGAAATTGCGATTTTAGCCTAATATGGGGACAATTTCATCGACTTTTTGGACAAAACAATGCGACCTCCCAGCTTCCCGGATTTGAACCCCCTTAACTTTTTTGTTTGGTCCTTTATTATATTAAAGCTGTACGTAATTCTCAAAATCTGGAACGAAATGCCCATGCAGACTGTGCGTGCCACTTGCGATGGGTTTTAGAAACGTTTGAAGCTCGTAAGGAAGTACAAAATAGAGGTCATTCCAAAAGAAATGTTACAAACGTTCCTTATAAACTATACAATGAAATGCAACCGGGAAAAGAAATAATTTAACCTCAATTTATAAACATTTTTTGAAAGTGTATTCGAACTTATTGAACACCCTGTAAGGCGAAGGGAGGGGTAATGCTTTCTATAAATGAATGCATCTGTCCGGTATAAGGCGAAAGGAGTTGATAATGCCTTCTTTGAAAGAACGCGTCTGCCCGGTATAAGGCGAAGGGAGGGGTTACGCCTTCTTTATATGGATGCATCTGTCCGGTATAAGGCGAAAGGAGTTGATAATGCCTTCTTTAAAAGAACGCGTCTGTCCGGTATAAGACGAAGGGATGGGTAATGCCTTCTTTAAATGAATGCATCTGCCCGGTATAAGGCGAAAGGAGTTGATAATGTCCTCTTTAAAAGAATGCGTCTGCCCGGTATAAGGCGAAGGGTAGAGTAACGCCTTTTTTAAATGGATGCTTCTGCCTGGTATAAGGCGAAGGGCGTTGATAATGCCTTCTTTAAAAGAACGCGTCTTCCCGCTATAAGGCGAAGGCAGGAGTAAATGGACGCATCTGCCCGGTATAAGTCGAATAGATTTGATAATGCATTCTTTAAATGGATGTTTCTAGGGGCCCTCCTTAGCCGTGCGGTAAGATGCGCGGCTACAAAACAAGACCATGCTGAGGGTGGCTAGGTTCGATTTCCGATGCCTAGACAATTTTCAAGTACCATCGTGTTAACCTCATGTTATACGAATGCAGAAATGGTAAGATGGCTTAGAAACCTCGCAGTTAATAAGCTGCGAGGCGGTAATGTCCCAGTAGGGGATGTAATGCCAATGAAGATGAAGAAGAAGAAGAAATGGATGTTTCTGCCCGGTATAAGGGGCAATGAAATTTTGAAACCTACCTCTACATATTCTGGGAGGCCTTCCTTAGCGGGAAGATGCGAGGCTGCCAAGCAAGACTATGCTGAATAAGGCTGAGTTTAACTTCTGAGCCGGTCTAGGAAATTTATAAAAAAAAAAATTGGCTTTTTAGGTTTAAAAGTTACAACGTGTTAATCTCGTGTTAAACGAATGTAAAAAATGGTAACATGGCTTAGAAACCTCGCAGGTAATAATTCTGGAAATGCTGAATTATTATTAATATTCCGCGAAAAGGTGCATTCCGCGAAATGGTACATTCCGCCAAAAGTCATTCGGCGAAAAGGTACAAAAACGCCAAATGTCGTACCGCGAAAAGTTACAAACCGCCAAATGTTGTTCAACCGCGAAAAGGAATTCCGCGAAATAGTTTTCGGTGAAATGTTATACAATCCTCGCGAAATTGTACAGAGAACACAATAAATGGGGCTTGGGACTAGCTACCCATTCTCAATGTACACGTTTCGGGAGCTCAAATATCTAAAGACAATAACGGCGCCGACCACGTACTCGTTGCTACTAGAGACCGAGTATACCTCTGCATCTCCACGATTGTTTTGGGATAAGATATCGTTTTAGTTACAAAGGATAACTTATCTAGATTCACTTCGTTAAGTGATCCGATCTATGGGATGGGAAATAACACTCTCGCTGTCTGAAACTTTCACTTTATGATTTATTCACTCACCCGCGCAAAGCAGAACAAAATTACGACGACCGGCCGATCGTTTTGCCTTCCGCACAAAGCAAAACTAAATTTCGACGACCGTTCGATCCGCTTACTGGAGAAACACGACTGGACTAGGAACAAATTTTCACTTTCTGATTTATTTACTTACCCGCACAAAGTCTTAACACGTTGAAACTTTTATAGGGGGAATGACGGCTTTGACTGGTTTTGTTCTATTATTGTCAGGGGTTTTTTTATGACTGATTATGCTCAAATTTGGCATAAACATTCTTTGCATATCAAAGAATATTGTGGCCAAATTTCATAAAATTTGGTCGACAAAAACCCCCCTGACAATAATAGAACAAAACCTGCGAAAGCTGTCTTTTCCCTACCTAAAAAAGTCTAAACAAATTTTTTTGGATTAATTTCCCATACCGGGCCAGAAATTAAACCCAGCCTCCTTCAGCATAGTCTTGCTTGGCAGCCACGCATCTTCTCGCACAGCTAAGGAAGGCCTCCCAGAATATGTAGAAGTAGTAGTAGTAGAAGTAGTTTCAATTGCCCTATCTTATTCTTTTTATTAACTTTACATTCCCCACTGGGACATTGCCTCCTTGCTGCTTAGTGTTCATTTAGTACTTCCACAGTTATTAACCACAAGGTTTCTTTCAAGTTGCAGATTTGTTCTTTTGAAGAAGGTTTTATCAACTCCTTTCGCCTTATACCGGGTAGACGCATCCATTCGAAGAAGTCATTATAAACTCCTTTCGTCTTATACCGGGCAGATGCTACCATTTAAAGAAGGCGTCGCACCTCCCTTCGCCGTATACCGGGCAGACGCGTTCTTTTAACCCTCAAACTGCCGGGAAGAATCTTGACAACTTAAAACAGCTCGTTCTCGGTCAATTTTTAACTAAATTGCAAGCGGTTTCAACTGTGATCAAGGGGAATAGCAGTTCCAGCATGTAGATGGGTAAAATGGCTAGGATGACCCTCCCTCTTTAAGAGGGGAGTTTTGAAGTGTGGCATAAGTCATTTTTGAGCAAATGTTTAGCATTTTGAAACTTTTAACGTCATAACAGGTATTTTAGTATAAATAAATAATGGTCAATGTGAATGGTTGACAACAATGGCCAAATACACAAAAATTGACCTCCGGATCACCTCCTAATAGGTTCCGGAAACCCGGAATATCCGGTATAAAAGGCCAGCATAGAATCACCGAACATGTCGGTCTTCCGACACCTCAAACTTCTCAGAATCTTATAGGTAACTTAGAAAACGCCATAGCTTCTTGGTAGGGTAAAACTGGCCATTTGATGGCCACGGAACAGGTTCCGGAAACGCGGAATTTCCGGTAAAAAAGTGCCAACATAAAACTATAAAACAAATTAGGCTTCTGACACCTCAAACTTCTCAGAATCTCATAAGTAATATAGAAAACGTCATAGTTTTTCAGTAGGGTAGAACTGGCCATGCAATGGCCACGGAACAGGTTCCGAAACCCGGAATTTGCGGTAAAAAAGGCCAACATAAAACTGCAAATCAAATTAGGCTTCCGACACCTCAAACTTCTCAGAATCTCATGAGTTATTCAGAAAACGCCTTAGTTTCTTGGTAGGGTAAAACTGGCCATGCGATGGCCACGGAACAGGTTCCGGAAACCCGAAATTTCTGGTACAAAAGGCAAACATAAAACTACATAACAAACTTGGCTTACGACACCTCAATCCTCTTAGAATCTCATGAGTTATCCAGAAAACACCTTAGTTTCTTGGTAGGGTAAAACTGGCGGTGCAATGACCATGGAACAGGTTCCGAAAACCCGGAATTTCCGGTAAAAAATGGCCCACATGAAACTACAAAACAAATTAGGCTTCCGACACCTCAAACTTCTTAGCCTCTCATATGTAAATAACAAAACGCCATAGTTTTTCAGTAGGGTAGAACTGGCCATGCGATGGCCACGCACAGGTTCCGGAAACCCGGAATTTCCGGTACACAAGGCCAACATAAAACTACATAACAAATTAGGCTTCAGACACTTCAAACTTCTCAGAATCTCATGAGTAATCTGGAAAACGCCTTAGTTTCTTGGTAGGGTAAAACTGGCCGTGCGATGGCCATGGAACAGGTTCCGGAAACCCGGAATTTCCGGTAAAAAATGGCCCACATAAAACTTCAAAACAAATTAGGCTTCTGACACCTCAAACTTCTCAGAATCTCATGAGTGATCTAGAAAACGCCTTAGTTTTTTGTTAGAATAAAACTGGCCGTGTGGTGGCCAGGTTCCGGAAACCTGGAATTTTCTGTAAAAATGGCCAACCTAAAAGTACAAAACCTATTAGGTTTCCGACGCCTCAAACTTCTCAGAATCTCATGAGTAATTTAGAAAAGCCTTAGTTTCTTGATAGGTAAAACTGGCCATGCGATGGCCACGGAACAAGTTCTGAAACTCGGAAATTCCTATTCAAAAGGCAGCATAGAATCACGGAATTTATCGGTCTTCCGACACCTCAATCTTCTCAGAATCTCATTAGTAATCCAGATAACGCCATAGTTTTTTGGTAGGGTAAAGCTGGGCATGTGATGATCACGAAACAGGTTCTGGGAGCCGGAATTCACGGTACAAAAGGCCAACATAGAACTATAAAACAGGTCCAAATCCTTATCTTACCTTACACCTTACTTATCCGGTACTAAAGACCAACGTAGAACTACAAAATAAATCAATCTTCAAACATTTTATGTTCGGATGTACCACTTTGACCAGCTATTAGATCTATCGCAGCATTCCCCGTATTCTTAATGTATAGGTGTATCTCCAATTACTCCAATACTATTTATAAGCAATGCAGTATCGGTTTCGATATAGTTCTTGTTTTCTTTCTCTCAAGAGGATCATGATAGCCTATTTGGACCCTTTACAGAGAGCAATCTCATTGAATAAGAACTGAATGTGCACCCCTTATCAATAAGAATTCAATCCTTTCTTGAAAATACAGAACAGTAATACTGTTATTCTACCAAGTATCGGAGCCCTAGCCACCTCTTCGTCTTGCTTCTACAATATCACCAGTAGAACACCACACCTGGGATTTAGCTTTATGTACTAAACCATTTCCAACTAAAACATTTGTCCTGAAATGAGAATTTCCTTCATCTGCAGCGAAAAGTTAAGCTAGTTATACTTCAAATACTGTTTTTGGAGCGTAATCCTTAACTAAAACAACTTATAGCCCTAGCTCGAAAAATGGATTTAGCTAGGGCTCGGTTTGGTAGATCTTACTTCGTAAGGCACTAAGTAACAGTGATCTTTTCTACATTACAGGAAGAAGCCTACATAGAACTACAAAATAAGTCTATCGAACCCTTCAAATGGCCACGGAACCGGTTCCAGAAATCCAGGATTTCCAGTGAAAAAGACCTACATAGAACATCTGTATAAATCAGTCTTCTGACACCTTGAACTTCTAAGAATTTAACGAGTTATCCAGAAAACGCCAAATTGCTCTTTTACTAGCAATTTTATAGCCAGAACAAGATTCGGATCCCTGGAAAGCCCATTTCGATAGCCCGTGGTCTTTTGTACCGGATATTTTGGGCTTCCGAAACCTATCATGAAACTATGGCGTTTTAAAAATTACTTATGAGATTCTGAGAAGTTTAAAGTGCCGGAAGACCGCTTAATTTTCTGGTTCTATGATGGCTTTTTGTACTGCTTGTTACGGGCTTCTGGAATCTATTCCGTTGTCATCACTTGGCCAGTTTTACTCTACCAAGGAACTAAGACATTTTCTGGATTACTTAAGATGTTCTGAGAAGTTTGAGGTGTCAGAAGACTTATTTGTATTGTAGTTTTATGTTGACCTTTTTTACCGATGATTCCGGGTTTCCGAAACATTTTCCATGGTCATCCCATGGCCAGTTCTACCCTAACAAAAAACTATGCTAAAACTATGGCATTTTCTTAGTTACTCATGAGATTTTGAGAAGATTAAGGTATCGGAAGACTGATTTGTTTTGTAGTTCAACGTTAGCCTTTTGTACCGGGAATTTCGGGTTTCCGGAACCTATACCGTGGCCCTATTAAGAAACTAAGACGTTTTCTAGATTACTCATAAGAATCTGAGAAATTTGAGGTGTCGGAAGCCTGATTTGTTTTGTATTGTTTTTTTTTTGTACCGAAATTTCGGGTTTCTGGAACCTGTTCCACGGCCATCAAATGGCCAGTTTTACCCTACCAAGAAACTATGGCGTTATCTGGATTACTAATGAGATTCTGAGAAGATTGAGGTGTTGGAAGACCGATATATTCCGTGATGTTGGCCTTTTATACCGGATATTTCGGGTTTCCGGAACCTGTTGGGTGATCATCCGGAGGTCAATTTATAACTATTTGGCTATTGCTGTTGACCATTCACATTGACCATTAATAACTTATACTAAAACATCCGTTATGATGATGATTTCAGAATACTAAACATTTGCTCTAAAACTGACAATTCAAAACTCCCCCTCTAAAAGAGAGGCATTTTACCCATCTACTTTCTGGAACTACTATTCCACTTGACCACAATTGCAACCGCTTGCATTTTAGTAGAAAATTGACCGAGAACGAGCCATTTCAAATTGTCAAGATTCGTCCCGGCAGATTGAGGGTAAAAAGAAACCTTGTGAAAAAATATTTTACCTAATTGTCAATTCATTCATCTAATCCGAGCACCAGCATTTTTAGCATTTTTGGTTCATTGGGGCCCTCTTTAGCGGTGCGGCAAGATGCACGGCTACAAAGCAAGACCATGCTGAGGGTGGCTGGGCTCGATTCCCGGTGCCGGTCTAGACAATTTTCGGATTGGAAATTGTCTCGACTTCCCTGAGCATAAAATTATCATCGTGTTAGCCTCATGATAAACGAAGAAGAAGAAGAAAGAAGGTTCATTTATAATTTGGCGTCAGTAGTAAGAACTTCAATTTGAGGGAATAATCAGTCAAGCGATAAGTCAATTAAAAAAAAGTCAGCCAGTTTCAAATATAACGAAATTTTAATTCAGGTGTCAGCCTAATCTATTTTGTAGTTTTATGTTTGCCATTTTTACCGGAAATTCTGGATTTCGAAACCTGTTCCATGGCCATCGCACGGCCAGTTTTACCCTACCAAAAACTAAGGCGTTTTCTAGATTACTCATGAGATTTTGAGAGGGTAGTTTTATGTCGGCCTTTTGTTCTGAAAATTCCGCTTTTCCGGAACCTGTTCCGTGGCCATTGCATGGCCAGTTCTACCCTACTGTAACACTATGACGTTTTCTAAGTTACTTATGAGATTCTGAAAAGTTTGAGGTGTCGGAAGCCTAATTTGTTTTGTAGTTTTTTTGTTGATCATTTTTTACCGGAAATTTCGGGTTTTCGGAATCTGTTCCGTGGCCATTGCTGGCCAGTTCTACCCTACTGAAAAACTATGACGTTTTCTAAGTTGCTTATGCGATTCTGAGAAGTTTGAGGTGTCGGAATCCTAATTTGTTTTGTAGTTTCATGTTGGCCATTTTTTACCGGAAATTTCGGGTTTCCGGAACCTGTTCCGTGGCCATCGCATGGCCAGTTTTACCCTACCAAGAAACTAAGGCATTTTCTAAATTACTCATGAGATTCTGAGAAATTTGAGGTATTGGAAGCCTAGTTTGTTATGTAGTTTTATCTTGGCCTTTTGTACCGGAAATTCCGGGTTTCCGGAACCTGTTCCGTGGCCATTGCATGGCCAGTTCTACCCTACTGAAAAACTATGACGTTTTCTAAGTTACTCATGAGATTCTGAGAAGTTTGAGGTGTCGAAAGGCTAATTTGTTTTGTAGTTTTATGTTGGCCATTTTTTACCGGAAATTCCGGGTTTCCGGAACCTGTTCCGTGGCCATAAAATGGCCAGTTTACCCTACCAAGAAACTATGGCGTTTTCTAAGTTACCCATGAGATTCTGAGAAGTTTGAGGTGTCGGAAGACCGATATATTCGGTGATTCTATGCTGGCCTTTTATACCGGATATTCCGGGTTTCCGGAACCTATTAGGAGGTGATCCGGAGGTCAATTTTGTGTATTTGGCCATTGTTGTCAATCATTCACATTGACCATTAATTATTCATACTAAAACACCTGTTACGACGTTAAATTTTTCAAAAACCTAAACATTTGCTCAAAAAATGACTTATGCCACACTTCAAAACTCCCCCTCTAAAAGAGGGAGGGTCATCCTAACCATTTTACCCATCTACATGCTGGAACTACTATTCCCCTTGATCACAGTTGAAACCGCTTGCAATTTAGTTAAAAATTCACCGAGAACGAGCTGTTTTAAGTTGTCAAGATTCGTCCCGGCAGTTTGAGGGTTAAGGAAGGCATTATCAACTCCTTTCACCTTATACCGGGCAGACTAGACAGAAACTCAGTTTAGAAACTCGAAAAACGACGGGTTCGGGTTTGTAAAATTAGTACAATATCGGGTTAGGGTCGGGTACGGGTTTGTGAGATAAAAAAAATCGATCTGGGTCGGGTACGGGTTTCGGGTTTGATAAAAAAAAAATCACAATAAGAAGTGAAAAACTGAAGTTATTTCAAAATCCACAGAAATAAAGAAATAAAAAGAGAAAAAACAATCCAAAAGAATTTAGTCCGGATTGCATGTAATTAAGCAGAAATCGGTAAATATTTCAATGATAATTATTGTAAGTGAATTCCGCCAAATGGCATTCCGCGGAATGATTTTCGGTGAAAAGGTACATTCCGCGAAATGTCGTACCACGATAAAAAATTCTGCGAAATGTTTTTCGGCGAAATAGTATACAATCTAATGGAATATAGCCATAATGTACGTTAGGCATAAAATAATCTAAAAAACAGCCCGTGACATAACGAAGGCAGAATTATGCCTATCGTCCATTATGCGTCTTTTTTTAACTAATTTTATTTGCTAATTAGGCCGATACAAATATTATATTTAACGTCCGACAGCTCTTGGAGTGTGGGGGGGGGGGGAGGTGGTTGAATGAAAAAATAACAAGAAAACGAAAAAAAAGTCCAAAATGCAATTATTCTATGGGAAATTTTAAATGTCAGTGGAAAATGATAGCAAAGAATGCTTAGAAAAAGTAAAGATTATGAATTTTTGTAAAATATGTATCCAGGTAATGAATTTAGCACAAACTTTATATAATTAAAAAAATACTGGGACTTATTTTTGTAGAAATAACAAATAAAATAATAAAAACTGTTGAATCCATAACACCACAATTTTCCATAATCCATAACACCAAATTACTGCTAGAATTATAAGCTTTTGTTTAAGTCAAGTATGAAACTTAAACTGGTTGAATCAATAGGAGCAATGGTCAGATGTACTTCTGAAATCACAGATGTGTTGTTTCAACATGGCTGTTTCATGACGTTCTTGCATAGGCTCGGAATTACAGACTTTCCGGACTATACCCAAGTAACCATTTCCATGCTTGTTGGATTTATTTAATTCTTATAGGGGATTTATGACAGAAGTCACCATAGCTAGTTGCTCAGTTTTATTGACGATCTTATTGCTATCAATAAACCTCTAATAAATTCGCTGAAAAAGATTTAAACGTCAAAAGCTGATTGATCTTATGAGTAGATTTTGACACCCTGATGGTAAATCAGGTAAGTCAGAAGTAAAAATGTTATACAATATGGGCCCCGGTATGCTGCCTTGGGGAACACCAGCTCTAACAGGTAATCTATCAGATTTCGAATTCTGATGGCTTACCTGCAGTGAGCGATCTGATAAATAATTTTGGATCAGTTTAATATTATGTACAGAGGAAAATTAAAATTAATCAATTTTACAATCAAACCTTCATGCCAAATACTGTCAAATGTTTTCTTTATATCAAGAAGTGCAACTCCAGTCAAATATCCTTCAGATTTGTTGAGCCGAATTAAATTCGTAATCGTAACTCTTAATAACTGATGAGTGAAACATGGCGAAAACGATTTTTTTAAGAATGAAATATGCGTATTAATTAATGCAAAAACATGCAAAATGTAAGAAAACATGAGATCTTTTTTGACCTTCTAATGAAAATTTTTCATTACATTTTATGATGCACGAGAAAGGCATCTTCGCCGCTAGAAGGATTAATCTGGGTTTATTAAATCTAGCAAATCTCGCAAAGTAACTTTCAACGCGAGATCGGGAGTTCTTTAGCATTGACTTCGCCGCACATTATTAAGGCGTATCAATAGCTGAAGATCGTCTTCCTTAACCTGATATAGAAAGAACTGACAGGCTTACGTATGTATAAATAACAATTAATAATAAAAAAGGCCGATACAAATATTACATTTATTTTTTTTACATTTAAAACATTATGCATCACTATTTTTATCTTATATATCTAATATTTCATTTATAGACCATAAATTTGTTCTCAAGAGTATTTGAAAATACGAGCATATATCTCTATCGGCATGCATATTCTCTATCCTATAAGGTCACGAATATATATGGGACTCTTGCTTACAGATTGGGTCAATTGACCATGCTGACGCTGAATTTGTCGTCGTTTGTGTTGTTGCATCAGCAATTTCCGTTGGTAGCTGTTCGAGGTTGTTGTCATTTGAAATTTGTTTTTTTTTACAATGTTATTAAAACTCATATGTGAATATGTACGTTATGTGGAAGATATTGATTTGGAAAATGTATTGGAGGTAACCAAAAATGTATTGCTACAAAGCAAGACCATGCTGAGGGTGGCTGGGTTCGATTCCCGGTGCCGGTCTAGACAATTTTCGGATTGGAAATTGTCTCGACTTCCCTGGGCATAAAAGTATCATCGTGTTAGCCTCATGATATACGAATGCAACTTGGTAACTTGGCTTAGAAACCTCGCAGTTAATAACTGTGGAAGTGCTTGATGAACACTAAGCTGCGAGGCGGCTCTGTCCCAGTGTGGGGATGTAATGCCAATAAGAAGAAGAAGAAGATTGGAGGTAACCACTTTCCCTTCGATGGGACTCGAACCCATGACCCTACAGTACGCTAGACTGGTGCTTTAACCAACTAAGCTACGAAGGACCTCCGTCGGTCTTTGCAACCAACCTTGTTTGTTTTGCCGGTATGGATTTATAGTCTGAGTTTATAGTCGCCCGTCCTGAAGTTGATGAATTTGGGGATCGAGAGGTGAGAACCATACTGTCACGCTTTACATTATCATGGAACAGACTAATGAATTTCAAGAGTTCCTCCATTTGATACTGATTGACCACAGAAAAGCCTTCGATCGTATGAATCACGAAAAACTGTGGGGCGTCCCAAGAAGAAAGGGAGGTCCACACAAAATCCAGATTCCTGCACAATGGAATTGCTAGAGTGAGGCCAGAAGATTAAACGCAAACGCAACAGCGCTCTACCATCTAGACTTAACCGAAAGACCTGGTCGTACGCTCCCATTCATCACCGTCAACAAGACCAAATCGTTGGATGTGAACAACCTCAACTCCACGGCCAGCCAACGTCGGGTAGCGGACCAAGATCAATATAGAACATGGAGATCCAATCGGTCCAGACAATGCACTAAACCTCGAATACTCAACTCTACGTTTTACAGCCCGGGCCTGGTGGCCTCATAACAGGATCCCAAATGCTGAGCCCCATCGACGTTGCCATCGAAATCCGATATCAAGAGCAACTTCACAGTGTGATGTAGGCCAGCCACACGTCACGTAAGAGCGGAGACGAAATTTTTTTTTTGATGATGATGGTCCCGCCACATACCCCTACAAAGGTTTGAGCTGGACGAGTTATCTTTAAGATAATTAAATAAGATCAATGTAATCGGTTTTGCAAACAAACGATCCGATTGTATATACAGATATAAAATCCAAAATAAAATTCTATACTGTGCAGCAAAAATAAATTGGTAAAATGGACTAAAGAACTACACCTAGAATTTTTGTAATCAACAGTAGTGATACATGGAGCTCATCAAAAGCTAAACTTGTGAAACCTCTCGCACAGATTTCAAAAGCTCCGCCAAACATCGCGTTCTTTTCACAAACCAATATCGCAATCTAAAACTCACATGTATCTGAACATGGATCATTAGGTTCGACAACCAAAAATCAAAACTTGTGTAATCGCTCCGTCGATAACAAAAGTTTCGGAACAACCGCGAGTACAAAATAATCTACCTGAAGGCTTACTACTAATTCAAGAGCATGATTCAACAGTTCGAAATATGCAAGTTTTTAAAGGTGGTAGGTCATTTGGCATAAAGTCGTTTGGCATAACGCCGTTTGGCATAAAGGTCGTTTGGCATAATGTCGTTTGGCATAACGGCCGTTTGGCATAATGGTCATTTGGCATAATAGTTGTGTAATCATCAATTTCGAAACTTATGCATAATCTGTTCAATTATTTATAATGATAATTATAAAAGAGATCAGAAAAATATATATAGCTCTTTTAGTGGAATGTATTCAACCGTCTAAGACGAATTAAGTACTTACTTACTAAGTACTTAATTCGTCTTAGACGGTTATAAAAGAGATGTTCTAAATTGATTTTTCCGACTCAAAGTTCAGATTTTATCAAATCACTGCTTGAAGGTACTTTATTTAGACTTTTTATTATCTGTCTATTTCACTTAAAATCTTTTTACCTCTGGGTCGGCAGCAAGATCATCGTTGACTAAATCAAACTACAATATACGGAAAGTCAAATAACAAAATTGTAAGTGCAATAAAAAGCAAATGAAGTTATTTCTGCATGGCATAAATTCATCTCTTCAAAAGCATACTTTGTCGTTCATAAGTCGAAAAAGTAAAAGCTTCTTTTTTTCAAGTAATGCATTTTTTATGCATAACACAAGGGAGAATATGTATGGTTTCTATTCTCAATGTATGCAATATCCAGTTCTAGGAAAGGGAAGATATAGCTCCTTCCTTCAGAGGATGCATTTTCTTGGCGAAGGCAAAGGGAGATTTTATTCATTTGTCCAATTAAGGCATTTGCTCGTTTTAAGAAAAGAGGGATATGATCCCTTCTTTCAAAGGATGCATCTTCCCGACAGTTACATCAAAGAAGATATGGTTCCATTTTTTAAAGGATACATTTGCCCGGTAGATGGCGAAATACGATATGCTTCCTTCTTCCAAGTCCGGGCATTTGCTCGGTTTAATGCGGGGGAAGATATGATCGTTTCTTTCAGCGGATGGCAGAAGGTCCAGAGAAGGTAAAAGATGATATGGTTTTTCTTTCAATTCAAGCATTTACTCGGTTAGAGGCAAGGGAAGATGAGAATCCGTCACTCAGAGGATGCATTTGCTCGGCAAAAGGTAAAGGACGACATAAATCCTTTATTCAAGGCGTTTGCTCGGTTTAGGGGAAGGAATATATGGTCACTTCATTCAGAAAATGCATTCGCCTGGAAGAGGTCCAGAGAGGAAATGGTGGCCCCACCCCTGTACCCCGAATGTCATTACCTCGGATGGGACAGTACCCCGAGATCCATAACCCTGAGATCGATTACCCCGAGATCCATTACCCCGAAAGTCCATTCGCTCGAATACATTTCGAATCTGTAGTTTTCTACTATTACTATTTTTAACACCCACAGATACCGATGAATCGTAAAATGACAATCTTTGAAAATAATTTGTTTAGAATAAAAGTATATACTACTTAGAGTTACTCAGATAAACGCAATAAAGCTTATGTTTAATAAACATTTTTCACTTAAATTATCATTCTACGCCATTATTATCTGGAAAAGTTCTATTCTACGAAATGGTGTAAGTGAAGAGATAACACCTTCTTTCTATTAACATAGGTGTACAGTGGAAAAAATACCTTCTTTAAATGAACGGTAACGGTTTATGGCAAACATAGGAGGTAATGCCTTCTGAAAATGAACGCATTTACCCAGTAAAAGGCAACATAGGAGATAATGCCTTCTTTAGATGAATGCATTTGTTCAATACAAGGCAGACAGAGGAGGTAATGCCTTTTTCAAATGAACGCATATGCCCGGTTTAAGGCAAACGGAGATGATAATGCCTTCTTTTAATGAACGCATTTGTCCAATATAAGGCAAACAGAGGATAATGGTTCAAACAGTTCGAGTTCGATGAGACGAATCGCGAGTCCAACACGGTGAACCTTGTAAAAGGTAAGGATATAAGTAAGGATCCACGATAAAAATTATCGTAAAAATTGTGTAATTTACTCAACTGGAGTCGCCTGCTATTGATTAAGTCGTAAAACAAGTAATAATCATGCACATGAATTATAAATAAATTTCTATTGATTGAATTTTTTTTCACTGAAATAAACTATTAACTTGAAATCAGGACTAGCTCATTCGGGGTAGTGACTCACTCGGGGTGATGACATACATTTAGGTAATGGCGTTCGTGGTAGTGGTCTTTGGAGTAATGGCGTTATGAGTAATGGATATATGGGTAATGTCATAGAGTCGAAATGGTTCCTTCTTTCAATTCAGGAATTTGCTTGGCTTAAGACACGGGAAGATATTTCCCTTCTTTTAAAAGGTGCATTTGCCCGGCAGACGGCAAAAGACGATATGATTTCTTCCTTTAATTCAGGCATTTGCTCGGCTTAAGGAAACTGAAATAATTATCCCTTCTTTTAAAGGAGGCATTTGCCCTGCAGAAGCCAAGAGAATATTACTCCTTCTTTCAATTCAAGAGTTTGGTACGCTAGAAATATGATCCTTTCTTAGAAACCGTTTGCTCAAAAAAGGGAGAAATGGGCAAGTTTTCTTGCTTGCCCTTACATGAAAGACAAAAGAAGCCACAAATGTCAATTTAATTTTAAACTGATCTTTCTTGCTGGTAGGTGCGCCAACATTTCAAATGGTCTTGTTTTGACAGGTTCTTTATTCTTAACTTGTCACGTCGTACAATTCCGTTCCCAATTATCGTGTATTGCCCATATGAAGGAAACCACGTAACTGAATGGCTCAACAAATTTTACTTATCCATTACACAACTCAAATAAAAATTATGCCAAATGACCTTATGCCAAACGACCATTATGCCAAATGGCCTTATGCCAAACGGCTATTATGCCAAATGACTTTATGCCAAACGACGTTATGCCAAACGGCATTATGCCAAATGACTTTATGCCAAACGGGGTACAATCGTTTTTAAATAAATTCAAAATCATTCATATCTGTAATCCGCGCGCGATGCTCAAACTTTTGTAGACTACACAAAGAAAGGTTCAAAAATAAACTACGTCAATAAATTAAAATCCATCATCATCATCGAGGCGAACGTTATAGCTTATTAATGCCTCAATAAATAATAAAATAAAAAATGGTTCATAAAAATCATCCGTTGTTAAAAACTTCGTCAAGATACATGTGTTAACGGGTAAAAAAATTGCCGGGTAGCTGTTCAAAAGGCAGCTTTGACGTGTGAAATACATTGTCTCTTAAACTGTGTTAGCGTGACTGCACGTTTGATGTGTGAAGGCATCGAATTGAAAACATTTATACCTTTAAAAAACAAAGAGTTTTGTGAAGCGCCATACAGAAAATAGGGTGTTCTCACATTATCCGCGTGTCTAGTATTATAATTATGAATATCACTTCCTCTTTCAATTCGATCACTCAAATATCGAGGCAGTAAACCGTTTATTACTTTAAAACTATTTTTTGCTTCACTGACAGCCATTGTAAGGCGTCCAACAGGAAAGTTGAGGAAGTGAATCTATCACATTTTAAAATCAAACGCATTATTTTATTTTGTAAGCGCTGCAATCTCGATATTTGTGTTTCGTTAGCCAAGAAAAGGATGGAAGGGCAAAAATCCAGATGAGGAGAGATGATTGATTTATACAAGAGTATTTTGCTACCAATAGTCAAATCGTGTTTTAATCGACAGAGCATTCCATACTTCTTGGCTATTTTCTTGATAACATTGTCAATATGTATGTCAAATTTTAGCTTGTCATCAATAATCACGCCAAGATATTTAATATCGCGGACGCGATCAATTGTCTCATCATCAATTTTAACAGAGACATCCTCATTTACTCGGGTTCGCGAAATTACCATGTATTTTGTTTTATTAATATTCAATTTCAATTGCTTGTATTTCAACCATCTACTTAGAGACTGTAAATCCTCGTTCAAGCGTGAAACGGCATCTGCTAAATTTTTAGCTGCAATGAATATCACGGTGTCATCAGCAAAAGATTTATATCACAAAATCGTAAGACTCGTCGCATGTCATTTATATACATAATGAATAAAATAGGCCCTAATACACTTCCCTGTGGCACTCCTAGCGTGTTCTCCACGGGACTAGAAACAGAATCATTAAAAGCAGTCCTTTGAGATCTGTCAGACAAATAGCTTTCAAATCAATTGTATGCAGATCCCGAAATTCCAAAGCGCTTGATTGTGCTCAACAATAAGGGCCGAGAAATTGTCTCAAAAGCGCGTTTTAGATCCAAGAACACAGCAACAATCGTATCTTTACGCTCTACATTTTCCTTCCATTTAGCTAATACCAAGTTCAATGCGGTTTCACAAGAATGACCTTCTCGATATCCCGATTGTTCCGGTATCAGCAAGTTATTTCTATTCAAATACTCAAGCAGCTGGCCTTTTACTACAAGTTCCAAAATTTTCTCTAATGTGTGCACCATATTGATAGGACAAAACTCTTCGGCTTTAATCGTCCCAGCAACTTTTTGAATCGGAATCACTAGAGATTCCTTCCAAACTTGTGGCACGTGCCCAGTTCGTAAAGATTCATTTATAAGGTCCAGCAAGTTATGTCCAATGACATCAAAAGCAGTCTTGTATTACCTTGGCATTAACATTATCGACTCCAGCCGTTTTTCCAATTGAAAAGCAAATATTTTCAAGTTCTTCTAATGTTATTGGGTGAAATCCATCAAATCTACAATTAAAATTAATCGGCTGTTTTATTTCGTCAGGCTCATCAACTAACTCAATTGACTGGTTAATCAGTGAGACACTGTTGACGAAATATTGATTGAATTTATCTGCAATAACTTGTTCTGACTGTTCTACTGTGCCATCGAAGATTATGGATCGCGGTTTGCTACTATTAGATTTTAACAAGGATTTCAAAATTTTCCATAACTCTTTGCTGTTGTTTTGATGCTGATCAATTTTCCTCTGAATATATTCGCATCTCGTTTTGCGAATATTTATTACGCGCGACCTGATACCTTTTCCAATGAATAGCATTATTACTTCTACAAAATTTTCTGTACAATTTGTCCCTTTTACGTTTGAATCGTAAAAGATCCAGATTGTACCAGCTGTTCGAGTTTTTCAGAGATATATATTTATGTTCTATTAGATTATTGGTACAGGTTTTCAAAACGTCAGTAAGAACAGCTGATTTTTGATCTAACGAACCGACGTTTGATTGAAAATCCACGTTTCTTGCGACAAGACCCGAGATAGCTTGTTTTGAATATTTTCTCCAGCACTTTAATTTGATAAGATCACTATTATTATCACTATTATCATCTACGTTAATTACTAGAGTTTCATGATCGGTTATTTTCAAATCACAAATCGTTACCGTACTAACGGAATCGACATTAGAATATACATGATCAATTAAAGTTCTACTGTGCTGAGAAATACGTGTGTAATCGAAGACCTTTTGTTTCAAATCAAAAAGTGTGCTAGCCGCTTAAAATGATTCGCAGTCTGGATGTCACACCAATTGATATTAAAATCGCCAGCGAGTATATTTACTTTACTAGGATCTATGAACATCTCCAACCAGGTCTCCAAAATTTCAACAAATCGCTGGACATTTGGACTGGGAGAGGGATATAAAACTCCATGGTTACCCATCTTCATGCCACGTTCAACTGCAATGCCTAAGAACCAGTTACCATCACAAACTTCGTTCAATTGAAGCTTGAATTGAACCGATTCTTTGACATAAATAGCAACACCGCCAGTGTGTCTTGAATGTGATAAACAAGCAGCTACACTGTAACCCGGGATACTGTACTGTTCGAAAGAATCACTGTCAACGATATGCGTTTCAGATAAAAAGACTAAAAATGGACGTTTATCTTCTACAAGCTGACGTAATGCAACGTAGTTTGTAGAGAGACCTGCAATGTTCAAATACAAAATATCGAATTATTATTATGCGATCAACTAATCTTTTATACACTTTGCATTCAGTACTGAATGCTCCGTGTTTAACGTCCAAATTCGTTTTACGTTCTTGATTCATTTTATTACAATTAACACATTTCAATACAGATGACGTGCATTCAGATGTCTTGTGAGGTCCACTGCACTTAGAGCACGCGATAGCGTTTTTGCAATCTGTGCTCATGTGCCCAAATTCTCCACATTGGAAACACCTAAGAATACTAATCTCAGGAACAACAAGGCACCGATCAAACCTTATATTTACTTTCTTCGCGGTCAACAAACTGCTATGACTGTCTTTATCGACTTCAATCACAACGTTGTACTTGTTGTATTTGAAACGAGGATTTTCAAACACCCGTATTACTTTTTACATCATTGATAGCGATGTCTTCATTCTGATCTTTCAAAATCTGAATGAAGTCATCGGAGGAAAGTTTCGCTCATGCCCATCACTTTTAACCTTGGCACCGATGAGGGAACAACAGCATTGTAATTTTCACCCAACTCGCTTTGAATGCCTTCTTTCACAACATTAATACTATATCCTGTTGCACACTCAGCAATAATAGAGCCGTTTTTCCCGTTTCTAAAGTTACTGATTTTGTGTGTTTTGGATCTAATTTGGTGGTCAAAAATTTCCGAGTATCATCGCTACTCTGGTTGGACTCTTTCGGTTTTATCACTATAACCGGACGAGCCTTACGAACAACCTTCACATCATTAGCGGTCGTACTTTTGTCTTAGCTTTATTACTACTATTACTTTTCATCCCAGTGCACTTCTTCTTAACAATATCCGCGAAACTAACCTTTTCATTAAAAACATCATCAGACGCGTCGTCTGCTTCCTGAACCTTTCGCTTTTTACCTCTGGGATTAAGTGCCGACTCGAAGTCGAACGAGATGAACCTTGCATTACATTCATTGCATCTACTTTACTGCGCGCATCAAATTGTAAAAATGAACCTTTCATATTTTCCAACTCATTTCCAATTAAATCCCGAAAACCAGAGACTGCATTGTCTAAGGCATTTTGTACCTTTTTCCCCAATTGCTCCATCCCGTCTTTCAACGCGATGTTTATCTTCTTCTTCTTCTTCTTATTGGCATTACATCCCCACACTGGGACAGAGCCGCCTCGCAGCTTAGTGTTCATTAAGCACTTCCACAGTTATTAACTGCGAGGTTTCTAAGCCAGGTTACCATTTTTGCATTCGTATATCATGAGGCTAACACGATGATACTTTTATGCCCAGGGAAGTCGAGACAATTTCCAATCCGAAAATTGCCCAGACCGGCATCGGGAATCGAACCCAGCCACCCTCAGCATGGTCTTGCTTTGTAGCCGCGCGTCTTACCGCACGGCTAAGGGGGGCCCCTATGTTTATCTGAGCAGCAATATTGTCTCGAATACCACCGATCGAATCAGAGAGTGAAGAAATCTTCTTCATCTCTTCTTCCAACTTTTGTGTATTCGAGAACAAAATATTCTGCTCGCCACAACACTGGCTTGATAAACATTGATCACACTTGAACACAACATTTACATTCTCCGTGACCAGCTTTGCCAATGGTTTGGTCATGGAAGTGCACTTGTAGTGGTACACTTTAGCGCAACCACAACCCGAACAACTCATAGGCAAATCGCTGGGCAGGACCCTCATACCGCACTCACTGCACTCAACCATCTCGCTTCTTCAACCTTCACACAGCTCAAACGGTACCAATGCAGACGACACAAAACACAAAGAAACAATAAAGGCGCAAAATGTTACCGGCCGCCAGCTGCTGCTGGGGCAGAAAATCCACAATTAAACAAAAAATAACCAGCAGCGACAACCTGTCGGCTAGTTATTTCGATGCAGAAAACACTTGGGCACGCAAAGGAAATGTATTTCCGCGGCACTTGATCAATTTCACACGTTAATTGATTTTTATTTATCACTGCACTGCAGAAACAAACTACACCGTTCACCGTTTCACCAAATATGACCAAATCTGCAAGAAAGCGCTGGAAGAAAGGACAGGAATCCGACAGGACATCGCAGCAGAGGCAGTCCTAGGATCTTTTATTTTTCATAAAACAAGTGGAACTGCAACTCTCAAAAGGCAAGGTTGTTTTAACTGTATCGTACCTTTGCTTGGAGTAAGGTAAACGAAAATCTGCAACCAGACACCTGAGAAGGCATATCAGATCGTGTGGGATTGGGAAGCGCCCAGGCAGCAACCGACGACCGCATGAGCCGAAATGATCTCCGTACAACTCTACAGAAACCAACTCATCCGAACATGTTTCTTGCATGGTTGAGTTAAGTGTCCATTCCATCCTCTCTACGGGTTAACCCGAGGTGGCATCTATGCCACTAACAAATAGCATGGCATTCCAATGATTTTAGGAACGTGAGCATGCTGATATGATGTGCTCTACCGATTCTACTTCACCTATGTATTCCGTATAGTCCGAAAAGTCTGCAAATCCAAACCTATGCAAGAACTTCATATAACAGTCATGTTTCAAGATCTGTGATTTCAAAAGTACATATGACCATCGTCCCTATGCATCCAACCAGTTTGAGTGTTAGATTCAACAGTTTAGAGTCCATCAGCAAAAACAGCACTTTTCCATAATGAAAAACAAAAATTTCTACAAAAATAGGTTCCATTGATTTTTCTTTGATTTATTCTGGATTTTTTGATACATGTTGCGAAGAGTTTGGTGGCAAATTGAAGTCACACGATCAAAAATACGAGCGAAAAAAAATCGTGTCAAAACAAAATCCTGTGTATACAAAAAATGTGCTAAATTTACTACTGCACAAATATGTTACAAATATGCATATTCTTCGCTTTCTTTTTCCATGAAATAATTGTATTTTGAAGTTTTTCTTTTGAGTCCTTGATATTTTTTAGAGATAAAATCGCAGAAAAAATGCTTTACGTAATAAACGTATGGCCACTAACTTGCAAGAAACCCCAAAATTAATAACTTTGGAGGTTTCCAATGACCACGAAGCTGTAAGATGGTAATTCTCCAGTTTTAGCATGCGGTGGCCGGAAAGTAGCTAAAAGTTCACCCGGTACGCGGTACCCTTTTGCAAATTGACGCACTTTTCGATTTTCCTCGAAACGGCACGATGAATTTCACGATTGCCCCTCCTGATTACACCCCAAAATGTGATGTCCAAGCATCTAACGGAATTAGTTAAAATTTTGCACAGAACGTATAGATGCTATAAAAAATAGTGCCCGTTTCGAACCAATTCCAGCGAGGATGTAGAGCTACGAGGCAGAATGTAACTTAACACGAACATCAATTCAAGACGTCGATTTATGGTGAGTGCTAAACATTGCGTGCTAAACCCACCCGAAAAGAGCACCCAATCCTATCCTAGAAAAGATTTGAATTTGACTTCATTTCCGGTTCTCAAGTCAGTCGCCACCCTGGCAAATAGCCCGCACCATCTCCATCACGCAATTTCAATACAGAAAACCGTTGTTTAGGGTCGGTCGTGGTGAGAATCGAGCGACACGCGCCCCACCCGACCGACTAGCTGTCTGCCTTTTTTTTTGGACACGTATTTTCCCCTTGGAGCGATATGTACGCTCCGGAAATGAACCCCATAATCACGTTCATCGCAGACGTCCGCATGTACGATTTCCTTGCAAACAAACATACATGAAACGCAAAAAAAATCATTCAAAATGATCGAAACTGTTTAAATTTCACTGATTCTGAACGTTAAAACCACAAGCGCCTTTTGGTTGCCATAATATTAAACATAACTTGGCGTCCTGTTTGTTACGTTTGTTTGTCTCTGATTTCATGTGGGTAGACATCATTCTGGGATATGAAAAAAATGCGTCACCGAACGCTGGGATTAAGCCATCCCGCTGGGCTTGCTCATGTCGCATGGTTTCCACCTCATTGACCCGCTGTTTGCGACTACGTCAGAGACTTCCCGCACTCCACACGAGCCTTGCGGCGAGACGAGTCGTCCTCCCACCCGCACCTGGTTATTGGCGTTCAATCGTGAGGAACCGTGTACGTACGAGTGTGTGTACATGCGTGCCAAAAATATGTTCGAGGTTATTTGCTATCGTGGGAGGAAGGTTTCCATTAGTAACGCTCGAATGCACTTCAGCCACCTACCGACGACATTCTGATTCATGAACGATTAATGTCGTTTGGATGAAGCAAAAACTCCCACGTAAGATCGTCCGCCCTGGGGGAGCAGATGAAATATGCTACAGGATGAGCTCTCATAAACCGCTGAATATTTGTTTTCGTTTTTTTCTGTTGTGATTGTGATGCACTTTTCAAAATTGTTGTTGAGGGTTAAATATTGCGTTTCAAGTAGCGATTAGCGAGTAAAGGGGTTGGAATGCAGATCACGGAGTCACAAATAGGACTACTGTTCTGGTTCTGCATCTCCCAGCTTCTAACAATGAAAGAAATAAAAAAAATGGTTCTACTCTAATCCTGATAAGATTGTACTACGAGACGAGCGAGCCTTGTGCTGAAAGTCTCGCTAATAAAGACAAAAACAGGATTCTGCTCGAATCCTAACAGAATTTTGCTCGCATCCTAACAGGATTCTACTCGAATCCTAACAGGAAATTTGGCGGCGTATCTTACCCATCCGGGGCACTTTATACATATTTCCCCTATCTAAAAATTCTGCAGGAAAGTGCAAAAGGATTTTTCAAAATTTGTCCAAACGATTTTTTCCTGGATAGAATATCCCGAAATGCATAGAATTCCTGGAGATCAAATTTCCGAATCATCCGAGAGAAGTAAACCTTCAGAATTCCTGGATGAATATTTATTATTATTTATAAGTTCTTGAAGACTCCACAAAAGTTCTGTAGAAGAAATTATACAGAATGCATCTTCTTCTATAGCTTAGCTTAGCATAACTTAGACTGATTGCACATATCAATGGTTGCTACTCCGTGATTGATTAGAACTGGTGAAAATTACACTACGAACCAAGTAAATAGTGGTTGGGATTTACCATCTATTCTCGAAGCGCACGTTTCAGCAGATGGCAAATGTTGATCAATAACGGCGCCGGCCAAGTCCTTCCAGTCAGTTGGGAAAGGGGGGGAGTGTTAGTGTGTGGTTATTGTTGCTACTAGAGACCGAAAATACCTCTGCATCTCCACAATTACCACGGAAGGAAGTTTTGTCAGTTGGGTGAGGTAATCAGTAACATTGATCAGGATTCACCATGGAAAGTGATGCGACCTATGCAACTTCTATACTACAGTATTAGCATTTTCTTAATTTGTTCAACTGTTCTTCCTTTGCCAGAATATTTGAGCGATTGTTTATTTGAAAAAGAACCGGGTTTAAAATTGAAAATAAAGTAATATTCACGGCTGTTCAACCACATTTCTAGTAATCGGAATTTTATCTCTATTTGAAGTATAATAAGAATGTTCAGCCAGACATATTTTATTAAATTACGTTTATTTTACATGTCGTGTATTTTTAGTATACCGTAATCAGGGTCTCACTGGTATTGATCTTGATGTGCCGGTTGGCACTCGTGTTGGGCTTTGCGCTTTGAGCGGCACACGGTCGCTTCCCAGTCAACATAGAATCGTACATGGTGCAATACAAGATGCTAAATTGGAGACGATATACAATGTATATTATACATGTACATGTTGTATGGAGAAGTGCCTCTATCGCCTCCACTACAGCATCCTACGCGACACCATATACGTCCACGTGTTGGGTTTGATAGGGCCTGCTTATAGACACATGCTCCACACACATAAAAATGAATTTCTGTCTGTCTGGCCCTTATAGACTCGGAAACTACAGAACCGAACGAAATTTGTATGCAAAGGTTTTTGAGGCCGGGGAAGGTTCTTAAGATGGTTCAAGACCCCTATCCCCTTTGGAAAGGGGGGCTTCCATACAAATGAGACACTAATTTCTGCATAACTCGAGAATTATTCAAGCAATTTGAGGTTTTGGAAGGAAAGATATGGTTCTGTGGTGGTACGAAACCCCTCCCCCTTCTGGAAAGGGGTGCTCTCATACAAATGAATCAGAAATGTCTGCATAACTCGTGAACTAATCACAGCATAAATCAATTTAAAGTGAAACGGTGTTCGTCAGGTCTGCTAGTGGAGAATAAATTTCTCATAATTTGCGGTGAAAGATTTATTTATTTTTAGAGGGCTTTGGGCTATTTGGCATAAGGTCTCTTGACATTAAGGCTATTTGGCACAACGGACAATTGGTAAAAAGGTTATATTGCATTTTTTTTTTCGGTTCACTAAATTAGTTGTTTGACTAAATGGTGCTGGAAAAATCCGGAATGGTGAATATAACACCGGTCGACACATAATCCTTCCGTATAAAGCATACATTAGCCAAGTATACAGCCATGATAATTCTTATCCTTATATTGCATTCATCGTTTGCCCAGTGAAAAGTAATCATTAATGTGATTCCTACGAAATACTCCGTTCTTCTTCTTCTTCTAATTGGCATTAGATCCCCACACTGGGACAGAGCCGCCTCGCAGCTTAGTGTTTATTAAGCACTTCCACAGTTATTAACTGCGAGGTTTCTAAGGTTACCATTTTTGCATTTGTATATCATGAGGCTAACATGATGATACTTTTTATGCCCAGACCGGCACCGTGAATCGAACCCAGCCACCCTCAGCATGGCCTTGCTTTATAGCCGCGTCTTACCACACGGCTAAGGAGGGCCCAAAAAAATACTCCGTTACCAACGCATAATTTATTTTAAAAAATATTAATTTATTGTACAGTCAATACATACCCTGATATACCCTGGAAAATTGAATTTATGGAAAATGTTCAACTCTTAATGTTAATTTTCTTTATGTACCGTAGAAATAATCCCAATAAAATATGGCCTTTGTCTATCTCTATGGATCATCAAAATTCCTGGTTACTCCATGGTCCGGTGTCTCTCAGGAAGATCGAAATTGGCGAAATTGGTGCTCGTCATGGCCGAAACGGGTGTTGTTGGAATGTCAGCCTTTCGTAGGGCTCCAACTTTTCCCTTAGACGGTTGTTGGCATATCTTCATAAGTACAGGACGTTAGTGAGGTCCAACGGATCTCTGGTCGAAAATGTTATCAGTAAGCATTTCTGCGAAGAATTTCCATATTAGTTACTGTTGAAAAATATCCAAAGGATTTTCGTAAAGACTATTTCCCGAGAGATATTTAAAAAAATAATAATTGTCAGATTTTAATGAATTAGGTGAAGTTTTCATGGAATATAGGTATAGCTTTTTCATAAATCTTCTTAGCAAAGATTTTTTTTTTCAAAAAAAAAATGTTTACATCAAAATACATTTAAATAATGCCTAAACTGTCGATAAACTATTGATCTACTATTAAAACGAGTTATTCTTATCCTTTTCTGTAGGTCTTCCAAATGACCTCTTCCATTGGTTTCTATATTAAACGTTATTGTTTCTACTACTAACCATAATGCTGCTTTCATCTTGCAGGGTAAGACGGTATAATATGCCCCCTAAGGCAACTCTTTGATAACTTTTTACTTTCAAACGCAATTTATGCAAATTTTGTGATATTTGGTAGTCCTGGAAGTTGTGTATTGCCCGTGAGTAGTCATAGTAAGTATTACAGATAACACGTAATAAAGCTTTTTTGAAAAGTCGTTAAAAATAGATTTTAAAAAGTGGTGGGGCAATAAGCCCCACCTTAACCAAAGACGTTTCATAGCTCTTCATTAGTATTTTATTAATCCCACAATAAAAAGGTTACAAAGCCTTATGTGCTTCACATTAAAAAACCAACATAAGTCCATTTGAGCGGGTTGGAATTACATTTCAATAGTTTCCATATAATTTGGTAGCAACTGCTGCAAGCTCGCCGCGCTTGTGTCCAGTTGGTAAGGGCATATCGTCCTGCCTATACTGGGGCGTTTTGACCAGTGAAACATAGTTTTGAAAAACGTTACATTTTTGAAGATGGAAGCAATTTTATATTATACTAGCTGTATGTACCCGGCCTTGCTCGGAGTTGCCAGTTTGATTCGCAGTTTTTTCACAATCGGAAAATGAATAAACCAATTGGTCAAAAGGATAATTGTGTTTTCTTATTGATACTTCATCATTTGATTAAAAGAAGGCAGATTTCATTTAAAAACATTGACTGATTTTGAAAAAGGGATCAAACCCAAAATCGCCTTATTCCGGGCAAACGTCTATTTCTAAAGAAGAAAAACCCAGATTAATCCACCTAGCGTTGGTGGTGCCTTTCTCGCATTTAGTTAAGACACCAATCTTATATGGGGTTTATATGGTCCGATGTATCATTTTCTTCATAACTTTTAAATGCAATGACCGATCGTTATAAAATTCAATAGTGATCAACAAGGCTTTGTCTCCTGTCGAATGGAACTTGTTGCGAGAAAATCGGTTAAGGATTACTATACGAAAAGTTGGCTAATGTTTTTATAGCTTTTGTGCACACACATACACACACATACACACGGACAGACAGACATGTGCTCAGCTCGTCGAGCTGAGTCGATTGGTATATAATACTATGGGTCTCAGAGGCTTCTATAAAAAGTTCGTTTTCGGAGTGAATTGATAGCCTTTCGGTACAACTTAGTTGTACGAGAAAGGCAAAAACATCCAACGATGCCTTATTCCGTCTATTTTTAAAGAAATGATCACATTCACCATCCAGAAGGAAACACTTTAATCATTGCTTTTCACTGGGCAAACCATGATTTGGATGAAGTGTTGAGTTGATCGATAACTACACACTTAATTTTTTTAACCGGGATCTTAGCAAAATGTTAAACTTTTACCGAAAATACGCGCAGCCGTGCCCCAGCAAACTTTTTTTTTGCCGAGATTTCTGTCAAAATTGCTCAAAAAAAAAATCAGCAAATATTTTACCGAAAATCAGCTAACAAACGTAATTTTAGCTGAAATATCAGTTTTTTATTTTGCTGGCGCACGGCTGTGGGGATTTTTGCCGTGCTGCAGAAATAAAAACTAAGTGTGTAAACAATACAACTCCACCACACTCTCCCCTTTTTCATCCTTAGCCCACTATCGTCGTCTTCTTAATATGAAGAATGTGTGCTCCAAATTTGATTGAAATCGGCTAAGGGGAGATCAGGAGTAACACTGAGGTAATTAAGTGCTGAACAGTGCCAGTTCCTCCACAACCTTCCCGTTTTCTAAACATCATCCCTATCATCTTCGCCTTCTTAAGAAAGAAAATGTTTGTTCCAAATTTGGTTGAAATCGGGCAAGGGGTACATGAGTTGTGCTGGAACATTGGATCATTGCATATCTTGCTTTTATTTATTAATCTTTAATCATAATCATATAATTTTTACACTTTTTAATAACCCAATTTGGAATAAAGGCTACTTAATCATTGATCACTATGCAAATCATTAAATTTGATCATTTATAATCATTAATCATTAATCATATCGATCATTAACCTTTAATCATAGTGCGTCAACATTTAATCACGATCGGTAATCGTTAATCATACTCCAACGGTTTTTTTCATTATTTATAATCGTTAATCATTGACAAAATTGAATTTAATCGTTAATTATAATCATTCATCATTGTCACAAATGAATAAATCATTAATCATAATTTTTAATCAAAGAGTTGAATGATTTAATCATTTAATCTGGATTGAATTGGTCCTGGGGGTTGGGAGTTACACTGAATTGCTCGTTTTCTATAGACAACCCCTTCCCCTTTACCCTCCCTCTTGTCTCAAAGATCATTTCATCCCCTTTGTTATCTTCTCCTTGGGATAGAGAATGTGTGTACCAAATTTGGTTGAAATCGGTACAGGGGTTCAGAAGTTACACTAAATTGCCCGTTTTGTGAACAATACCCCTCCCTCCAGACCCCCCACCCTTGTGCAAATTACCCTCCCGTACGATTGGCTCCTCATAGTGCATATGTGTACAAAATTTGATTGAAATCGGTCCTGGGGGTTGGGAGTTACACTGAGTTGCTCGTTTTCTAAAGACAACACCTCCCCCTATACCCTCCTCTTTTTCCCAATGACCATCTCACCCGCTTTGTTATCTTTTCCTTATGATGTAGAATGTGTGTTCTAAATTTGGTTGAAATCGGTACAGGGGTTCATAATTTACTTTGAATTGCACGCTTTCTGAACAAAACCCTCCTCCAGACCCCTCCTCTTTTCAAATCCCTTCCCATATGATCGGCTCTTCGTAGTGAATATGTTTACAAAATTTGGTTGAAATCGGTCCTGGGGGTTGAAAGCTAAACACAATTGTTCGTTTTCTAAAAAAAAACCTCCCACCATCCCTCCCCCTTTTCCAAATGATCATCCCACCCCCTTTGTTAACTTCCTCTGAGGATAGAGAATGTCTGTACCAAATTTGGTTGAAATCGGCCAAGTGGTTCAGAAGTAGTTAGCGAACATACATACATAGATTGGTTTTTATATATATAGATTAACCACTGAGAAAATTTATTTTGTTGCCCAACTGAGTGTTCCAGTGCAAGTTTTCAAACAAACATTGAAAGTTACATCGAAACTGTAACTTTTTGTATTTTTCTATTATTTTTATTACGTAATACAAAAATAGGGGCCCTCCTAAGCCGTGCGGTAAGACGCGCAAGCTAGACCATGCTGAGGGTGGCTGGGTTCGATTCCCGGTGCCGGTCTAGGCAGTTTTCGGATTGGAAATTGTCTGGACTTCCCTGGGCATAAAAGTATCATCGTGTTAGCCTCATGATATACGAATGCAAAAATGATAACTTGGCTTAGAAACCTCGCAGTTAATAACTGTGGAAGTGCTTAATGAAAACTAAGCAGCGAGGCGGCTCTGTCCCAGTGTGGAGATGTAATGCCAATAAGAAGAAGAAGAATTCAAAAATACTCCCATATTTACATAGGATGATGGTTTTACAAATATTTATAGGTACCAACTGATTTGGACCCTTAGTTAATTATAGTTTTCTAGAAATCAAAGTGGGGCGTTTTGGCCAGGTGGGGTGCATTATACCGTCTTACCCTAGTTTCTGTTTGAAACCCTTCTCGACAGTAACTCATCTGGACCAGTGATCTTTATCTTAAGTCTATCTATTGAGATATTCTTTAGCCAAGACCATGTTTTACAAGAAGATATGCAATTATTCACAATATGGTTTAAACACTCATCAATTTTACAAATTTCTCAGATGTATGTTTCAACTCCTTGTATTTGATAATCAAATTTTTCTTTCTTGTTAAGAACGATATCTTTTACAATGCAAAAAAGTGCAGTTTCCCCTTTGAAGTTAAAAATTCCTGCCATTGAACAAAACTTTTGAATTTGCATTGATATAAAGTTTCTACAAGCAATCGATTATCTGAACCGGGAATCGAAATTTTTCTAATACTACCCATAAAAAATCATGGTCTACGCGATCTTCTCTAAATCGAGGCCTAAAATTAGAGCTTTAAAGTGCTTAGATGAATTACCTTTGATTAAAATATTACGCAATTGCCTTAAGTTTTCTACCCAAGATTGTTTTGCGGTGCCTGCAGACTGGTTATTACCCACTAACTTTTCCATCAACGGTTGCAATCAATTCCATAGAATTTTGGTAAAAAGTTTATAATCCGAGTTGAGCATACTTATAGGTCTCCGATTATTTAAATCGTAAGGATCACCTTTTGCCTTTCTCGTACAACAAAGTTGTACCGAAAACGCTATCATTTCACTCCAAGAATGAACTTTTTATAGAAGGCCCGGAGACCCATAGTGTTATATACCAATCGACTCAGCTCAATGAACTGAGCACATGTCTGTCTGTCCGTGTGTATGTGTGTGCACAAAAGCTACGAAAAACATTAGACAACTTTTCATATAGTAATTCTTAACCCATTTTCGCGCAATAAGTTTTATTCGACAGAGGGCAGAGGACAGAGGGTGGTGGATAATGTCCACTGATCAAATACAAATTGAATAAATTTGTCAAATAATCTTTCAATAATTCTAAGTTATAGCAATCTTCAACTCATTGACCGTTATGGGATTTATCAGTGATTGCTGATCATTGTTGCTCAAGGTGTTTTTAACATATTATTAACATATTAACATATTAACATTTATATTGTTTTTCGAATAATTCCTTTAGACATTAATGGTAAAAACTTTTTTCGCGAGATGATTGCTGATTAATTCGGAAACTTTCATTTTTGAAAAACTTTCTAACTGCTGCTTTGAAATCGTTATTCCACCAATAGTTCAAATCGCATGCTGAGTTCCGGGTTTTAAACTAATATACATAGGGGACGGCTTTGGCAGGTTTTGTTCTATTATTGGCAGGGGGGTTTTTTATGACTGACTAGGCTCAAATTTGGCAAAAACATTATTTGCATATCAAATAATATTGTGGCCAAATTTCATAAAATTTGGTCGACAAAAACCCCCCTGCCAATAATAGAACAAAACCTGCCAAAGCCGTCTTTCCCCTAGTTACAAACCTATTATTGTTTTGCTCATCATTTTACAAAAAGGAGTTTAGTTTCCAATAACCGCGGCCAAGGAAGTTAAAAAATAGTCGATCATCTACATTGTACGCGATTTTGGAGATTAGTTGAACGAACGAGTTGGATGAATATATTCTATCTAATCGAGATTTTGAGCCATTACGAAAAAAAGTGAATTTGGTTGTTATACCTTTTAATTTATGTTCGATATCTATTAAATTTAGAGTTGAAATCAGACTGTTCAAGCCATTGGAAATGTTCTTATTTTTACTATTTGTATCGTCCGACAAGATTATACAGTTGAAGTCGACAAATAAAACGTTTTTTTTTCCTTGAGCTAAATGAACTAGTATGCACCGTGTGAAAAGAAGATCTCGTTCTTTTTTAAAATTACTTCCCGAGTGTGCATAAATGTTAACAAAATTAACATTGTCAATACAAACTGATGTAATTCTTCCATTCTCGTTTAAAATACAATTCGAATATTCTATGTTATTACGCAACAGGACTGCTGTTGCTTTCCCATCCTTGCTAATGTTTGCGATTGACTTGTGCGATTTAATAAATCAAAAATTTTCAAAGGCAGCTTCTTGGATAAATACTACATCTAAGTCACTATTCCAGATAAAATCTCTCAACAAGTTTTATTCAACAGTACATCTGATAACATTTAAATTAACAGTGGCAATCCGTCTAATCAACGTCATTGGATTTGTAAAACATGGACTTGAACTATTACAAACTGATCCTATACTACATCACTGTGATGAACCTTGACGCTCACCACGCGATCTATTTCTCGATCTACCTACCCGAACACTAATGGCATCGATAGGACTCTCTGTTTCGCTGGACGCTAACACTTGCAATTTATTTTTAGGTTTGCATTTCTCTTTCTGCTGTTTTATCTCCTCCGACCCAGAAGAGTCATTATCCGGAGTTGAGACCGGTGGTCTATTCAATGCATTGCGGCTATCACTCACCCTATCTGTAGCATCAATTTGCTCTACAGCTTCCGTTCGCTCTTCAGATGATCCATTCTCTCCCGCTTCATTGGCCACTATCTCGGAGTGACCAACCGACGCCGACGCGGTTGTAGCTTCCCCTGATTTACTGCTCACAGCTGTGGTCTTCGTTGTTGAATTAGATCTTGCTGGTACAGGTATTGACGTCATTTTCGCTGAGGTAGACGACGTCGCAGTCGCACTTCTCCCGATTGCAGCATTAGCCAGTACTTGGCTGTATTGCCCGCCATTTTGAGTTGACTTTATACTGGCCAACTTTGGACAGTTTGCTTTGAGGTGTCCATCATTTCTGCAGTAAAAACATCGATTTCTCAAGCACTCATAGAAAATGCGAACCTTGAAGTGGCCAATGTACATGTTTGCAGGTAACTCCTTAGCGATCACCATGTGGACACCTCTGACTCCGCTGAACACGTGGTAGCCAAAATCTGCTGGATATCTTTCTTTTACATGTTGCCTGATGCTTCCAAATTGACTCAGCATTGTAGCTAGCTCTCTCCTTGTCCTCGATCTCAGGTGGCAGGTTAAAAATTCTGACGTACCGAAACAGCTACGATTCGCACTGGTATCTTAGTACCATCATATTCGAACACGTATTGCTCTTCTAAACCAGTTCCAAAACAATTGAACTCGTTTTCATCAAGAAACTTGATGTAAAAGGCATGGTAGTTTTCATCTTTGTAAACTGAGTGCACACTTTCTGGCGGTATGCCCAGCTTGCCGCCAACAAAGCTTGTGCTGATGAACCAAAAACAATTTTCAAAATAGTCTTCCTGGTGGCTTCCATTTTCTTCCTTTGCAGCAGAATCCTTTAATGAGCGAATATTTGTATACGAGAGATGAGTCTTCGATAGTATTCACGAGGACAGTTTGCGCGCGTCTTATCCTAACGACGTCCGAGCGTTAACAAGATTAGTGCTGACAGATACATTCCCATTTAATTCCAGAGGTAGCTTGAAACAATTTCCGAATAAATTACCGCATAGAATCTCGCATGATTTTTCACAAGGAATTATCGTAGGTATTCTTGGAAGTATTTTCGAGACCGATTTCTGAAAGAATCGTTTGAAGAGTTTTAAAGTTAAGAGTTAAAATAAAAAACAACATGTGAGATTAAAACTCAAATTTCTAAAGAAATTCTTAAGGTCTGAGGGAAGCTCTATCGCGGTAGAGCGCTATTTTCGTACTAAAATGTCTATAACTCTGAATTGGGAAGGAATTTCGCTTATACCAACTGACAATCTATTTGAAATATATCAAGAAATGTTTGTAGAAAAATCCGTGGACCCACTATTTTCCAAATCTGAATTAAGCTCTAAATACTGAACTATTGTACAACCGAAATTATCGCTTCTCAGTACCTCTCTCCGATGATTTGAGGCATAAAGGAACCGAATTTTGCTAAACCCAATTGACAAAAGTTTTGAAATTTTCTGCAGGAATTGCTTTGGAAGTTACTCCAGGAATTTCTTCGGTAGTTCCTCCAGGAATTCCTCCCAAAGCTCCTCCAAGAATTCCTCAAGAAGTTCCTGCAGGATTTTCTCTGTAAGTTCCTCCAGAAATTTCTTCGGAAGTTTCTCCGGAAGTTGGTAAGGAAGTTCGTCCAGGAATTCCTCCTGAAATTCCTCTGGATGTTCCTCCGGGAGTTCCTAAAGAAGTTTCTGTAGGAATTACTTTGGAAGCCCCCCCGGAAGTTCCTCCAGGAGTTCGTCCGGCAGTTCCTCCGGAAGTTCCTCTGGACGCTTCTACGGGAATTCTTCCAGAAGTTCCTTCGGGAATTCCTCTGAAAGTTCAACGGAATTTCTCCGGAAGTTCCTATGGCAATTCCTCCGGAAGGATTTACATATTTGTTTTATTTGTCTCATTTGTCTTATTTGTCTTATTTGTCTTATTTGCCTTATTTGTCTTATTTGTCTTATTTGTCTTATTTGAAATAATTTTGGCGACACTGACAGTTTCATTTTGGCGGGCTAAGTTATTCGATTTCCTCTCTCAAAGAGAGCCACCGCGTATTTTTTAACGGAAAACCCTTCCCTCCTTAAGGAGCACCCGTAAGAATTGACGATTCTTAAAAGAAGTATCCTCCCAGAATGAATTCTCGAAAAAAATCCAAGAAGTATTATTGAGTAAAATCCCTGAGAAATGCCACTGCTATAAATTTTTCTTGACAAGATCAGATAACTAGTCATGGAGAGTTCCGGCAGACCAACTCCTTTCGAGCTCCGCCATTTTCAGAAGTGGCCGGTAACAGTCATAATACCAAAAATGTGTAATACCTACTTTATTTCGTTTAAGGTTATTCATGAAGTTTCATATGACGGTTGCTATGGTTCTCACTGGTTAGAAACCCAGGAGCGGTTCCGGAATGCCCCAGAGTGTAATGTTGTAGATAATCCCTAGAGACACATAATATAGGTCTAAATCGATCGATCTAAATCGATCAGTTTCATAATATGTTTCAAGGGAGGTTCCAAATTCATCCAGAGGCATTGGAAACGCATTTTCTTCACGATGGACGACGAAGTGTGTGGCGTGACAAACAAAAAAAACACAAGAAACTAGACCAGCGGTTCTCAACCTTTTTCTTGAGAGGTACCCCTTGGAGCTTTTGCGTTAATTGAGGTACCCCCTATTTTTTCTGTGAATGTAAATAAGCGTAACTTATAACAGATGTGAAAAATAGACCTCAAAACTAACGGTATATATGGCTCTCCATGAAGTTGTCTCAAATTTTCATTATTCGTATTATTCCCAATATAAGTTTACTTGTCATAAGACGAGTTTGTACAATCCCATTGAATTCCACCACTCTTACAAACTCGTCTTATGACAAGTGAAGACATTCCACTAAAAAGCTCAAAATAATTTTCTTAACAATACAAGTTTAGTTTATACATCAAGCTTCCTACAAGGTAGGTTCCGAACCACTTGAAGAGACCTTGGAAAGAGGATTCCGAGAAGCGTAGAAATAGGCTTACAGCGTCCTATAGGACTTTTATGACTATTGAGGGCTTCCGAGTCTCTTGAAGGTAGGCTTCAAGGCAACTTGAAAGGTAGCTTCGGGCCTCTTGAAAGGAAGCTTCCGGGCCTTTTGAAAGGAGGCTTCGGGCCTTTTGAAAGGAGGCGTCGGACCTCTTGAAAGGAGGCTTCCGGGCCTCTTGAAAGGAGGCTTCCGGGCCTCTTGAAAGGAGACCTGCTTGGGAAGAGGCTTCCGAGAGTGTAGAAATAGGCTTACAGCTTCCTATAGGACTTGAGGGCTTCCGAGTCTCTTGAAGGTAGGCTTCAAGGCAACCTGAAAGGAAGCTTCCGGGCCTCTTGAAAGGAAGCTTCCGGGCCTTTTGAAAGGAGGCTTCCGGGCCTTTTGAAAGGAGGCGCCCGGACCTCTTGAAAGGAGGTTCAGGGCCTCTTGAAAGGAGGCTTCCGGGCCTCTTGAAAGGAGGCTTCCGGGTCTCTTGAAAGGAGACTTCCAGGCCTCTTGAAAGGAGGCTTCTAAGCCACTTGAAAGGAGGCTTCCGGGCCTCTTGAAAGGAGGCTTGCGGGCCTCTTGGAAGGAGGCTTCCGGGCCTCTTGAAAGGAGGCTTCCGGGCCTCTTGAAAGGAGGCGTCCGGTCCTTTTGAAAGGAGGCTTCCGGGCCTCTTGAAAGGAGGCTTTCGGTCCTTTTGAAAAGAGGCTTCCGGGCCTCTTGAAAGGAGTCTTCCGAGCCTCTTGAAAGGAGTCTTCCGAGCCTCTTGAAAGGAGTCCTCCGGACCTCTTGAAAGAAGCTTCCGGGCATCTTGAAAGGAGTCTTCCGGACCTCTTGAAAGGAGGCTTCCGGGCCTCTTGAAAGGAGGCTTCCGGGCCTCTTGAAAGCAGGCTTCCGGGCCTCTTGAAAGGAGGCTTCCGGGCCTCTTGAAAGGAGGCTTCCGGGCCACTTGAAAGGAGGCTTCCGGGCCTCTTGAAAGGAGGCTTCCGGGCCTCTTGAAAGGAGGCTTCGGGCCTCTTGAAAGGAGGCTTCCGGGCCTCTTGAAAGGAGGCCCGGGCCTCTTGAAAGGAGGCTTCCGGGCCTCTTGAAAGGAGGCTTCCGGGCCTCTTGAAAGGAGGCTTCCGGGCCTCTTGAAAGGAGGCTTCCGAGCCTCTTGAAAGGAGGCTTCCGAGCCTCTTGAAATGAGGCTTCCGAGCCTCTTGAAAGGAGGCTTCCGGCCTCTTGGAAGGAGGCTTCCGCGCGTCTTGAAAGGAAGCCTCAGGGCCTCTTGAAAGGAAGCTACAAGGCCTCTTGAAGAGAGACTTTCGGGCATCTTGAAAGGAGGCTTCCGAGCCTCTTGAAAGGAGGCTTCCCATCCTCTTGAAAGCAGGCTTCCGGGCTCCTTGAAAGGAGGCTTCCGGGCTCCTTGAAAGGAGGCTTCGGGCCTCTTGAAAGGAGGCTTCCGGGCCTCTTGAAAGTCGGCTTCCGGGCCTCTTGAAAGGAGGCTCCCGGGCCCCTTGAAAGGAGCCTCCCGGGCCTCTTGAAGGGGGGCTTCCGGCCTCTTGAAAGGAGGCTTCCGGGCCTCTTGAAAGGAGGCTTCCGGGCCTCTTGAAAGGAGGCTTCCGGGCCTCTTGAAAGGAGGCTTCCGGGCCTCTTGAAAGGAAGCTTCCTAACCTCTTGAAAGGTTGCTTTCGGACCTCTTGAAAGGAGGCTTCCGAGCCACTTGAAATGAAACCTCTAAGGTTCTTGAAAGGAGGGTTCCGAGCCACTTGAAAAGGAGGCTTCCGAGCCTCTTGAAAGGAGTCCTCCTAGCCCTTTGAAAGGAGGGTTCCGTGCCACTTGAAAAGAGGCGTCCAAGCCTCCAAGAAAGGAGGTCTCTTAAAAGGAGGCTTCCGAGCTGCTTGCAAGGAGGCTTCTGAGAAGCGTAGAAGGATGCTAACAATCGTAGTGCAATGAAGCAACTGACTTTTCGAAAAAAAAAAGCCTTCATGCCTCTCAAATGGTGGCTTCAGAACCTTTAGACTCTAGATTTTAGTCCAGAAGCATATTCTTAGCATTTAATTCATTATTTTGTTTTGATTAAGTAGACATATTTTTTGTTTAATTTATTCATTCGACGTGTTATCCTGTTGATCTTTTATCCCGCAGCCTTCCACACACTGTGCTGACTATAACAAACTATAACAATATATATAACTATAACAAACACATCAAAAACAAGATACTGTCGACTCCCTACATCTCGATGTTCTGTATCCCTAGGTCGATGGTTTTCTCGGTCCATTTAATCTACATACATTTGGGCATTCTACATCTCGATAACTTCCCTATCTCGATATCTCTCTATATTGATGTGTTCTAATCATATTTTGTTCCAGATTCACTCTCCTTATGTCGATCCATCCGATTCTTACGATCCAGTACCCAATTCAATTTTCCTTACATTTCTCGATCTCTCCTTATCTCCCTTCAATATTGACATGTTGATAGGCGACTGTAATAGAATTACATTATTTATAAGAGGCACATTCCGTCATTGAAAACGAGAGGGGCAAAGAATGGCTGACTAGATTTACTTTTCCGCGTTCAAATAATAGAGGTAATAAGTTTATTATCTCTATTGTTCAAATTAATGATATAAAATTTGCCAGTACTGGTGCACATACCCGTTTTCAATGACGCACCCTGTGCGAAGCACCGAAGATTTTCTCAACGAATTAAAACCGCAATCTATAGACCTACTCCCGTCGCATTTTCAACCGAGTTTTAACCGAGGTGGGTTGTGATCGTAGGTGGCGGTGGCGCTGGCGGCTGTCGGGCGGATTTCAAGCTGTAAAAAGACAAGTGTCTGGTCTAGCTGGAATGTCACAAGCGGTGACGTCACGGACGCCGTTTGTGCTCCATTCAACGAAAACTTTTCCGATGTGCGTGGGCTGCGCAGGAGAAGGTGGTCCTATTTAAACTTCTTGAATTCAAATTTTAAAGAACTGCTTCGAGAATATAATCGATTCTTAGTATTGTTACTCCATCGGCAATTTGAAACATGTGGAGAAAAATCCAAGGTTTGGTGTAAAACTTTATTATAGGAATCTTTTTCTAGAAAAGCGTGGTAGATAATCCGAGTTAATCACTTGAAGGAATCTAACAAATTTTTGTGAAATTCCTAAGGAATTTCATGATTAAATCAATGCTATTAGAGACGTGAATTTGCATCATTTGTTCGAAGCACTCTCTAGAATGCATATTCAAACAATTTTGCGCGAAGAATCATTTTGCCACTCTGATGCATATTATATCACTTTCCTGCTTCTGTTGCAAAAGGACAGGTGATGATTTTTTTTTTCTTGAAAAGAGCATCCCTCGCCCTTAACGAGACCCGAAAGCTTCTGATGAGCATCAGGTCCTTCCAATACAGTAGATAGAGGAAGGGCGGTAAGGATTCGGTTTCTATTTTTGCGTCCTAGTGCTTTTATCGATGATGTTTATGATAGAACCGGTACGTGGGATACCGAAATTATTTCATTTGTAGCCCGAGGATTTCCGCTTGCCTCAGCATTGGTGTTTTCTTGGTATGATTTGTTGCCGAATGAATTAATGTTACACGAACAAAATGGCAAAACCCGTTCAGAACTATTAGTCTATTATGATATTTGATATTCCATTTGTATTTTTGTTGTTTTAGGAATACCAATTCAATGATTTAAAACGTAGCAAGTTAGTTGCCATTTGACAAGATGCATTGTTAATTTCCAGACCCGCTAAAACGGATGTATCATTCCACAAAGCTCGTCTCATTAGGAATTTATTGATGCTTTGTAGACCACAGTTTGAACTGGAACGTTGTTGAAGAAGCGTCTGATATATGTATCTATGTAGTTGACGTCATCCTGGAATGGATATATGGAATTTACAGTTTATAGAAATCGATCCATTAGGCTCTATCGTGATATCGTGCTCCAGTAAAAATAAAATAAACATTGATTTTTCTGTACCATTTGAGCTTTCAAAAAAAAACACACACTCCTTGCCTGTACTATGCTCTGTTTCTGATCGTTTCTTTATTGACCCATTTGCTAATAGAGAAACCCACACGCATTCTGCTCCATTCCCATCCATCTCCCGCTGGTTACTCTTTTCGCCTCTGCAACCGTTGCATTGCACGGACGGAAGTCCGGACCCGAAGTTCTCAGAAGTTGGCCGGAACGAGAAGGCGGAAAGCATAAAGCATAGCAGGCATTCCGAGTGAAAGAAGGAATCCAAGCGTTTGAACTTTCGTTCGTTCAGGGTCGACGTTTATGATTTCTAAGAATATGGCTCTGTCGTTTCCATGTTTCAATTATTTTGATTGTATGACTTTCTTATAGATTTTTTTTTGTTTTATAATACGATAGTTGAGTCGAGTACGAGGCACTGGACTTTTATCGATCAGCTCTGCTGTTTCGAAATATGTGGAACACCTCATGTACGGAGCTTTACCAGCTTCTGCAAGAAACATGTTCAGCTTCTGCAGAAAGCTCTATTCTCCTTCGAAGGAACCTTTTCTGTATCGAATGCTTTCAAAACTTGTGTATTAAGCTTTCTAAGCTTCTGGATAAAGTTTTCCCAGCTCTTGGAAGAAATTTTCTCAGCATCGACAAAAAGCTTTCAAAGCTTCTGTAAAAAGCTTTTAAAGCTCCTGTTAGAAGCTTTTAAAGATCCTGTAGGAAGATTTTAAAGCTCCTGTAGGAAGCTTTTAAAGCTCCTGTAGGAAGCTCTCAAAACTCCTGTAGGAAGCTTTCAAAGCTCCAGTAGGAAGCTTTCAAAGCTTCTGTAGGAAGCTTTCAAAGCTCCTGTAGGAAGCTTTCAAAGCTCCTGTAGGAGGCTTTCAAAGCTCCTGTAGGAAGCTTTCAAAGCTCCTGTAGGAGGCTTTCAAAGCTCCTGTAGGAAGCTTTCAAAGCTCCTGTAGGAAGCTTTCAAAGCTCCTGTAGGAAGCTTTCAAAGCTCCTGTAGGAAGCTTTCAAAGCTCCTGTAGCTTTCAATGGAGCTTTCAAAGCGCCTGTAGGAAGCTTTCAAAGCTCATGTAACGGCTTCCGGAGAAAGCTTTCACAGCTTCTGGAGGAAGCTTTCACAGCTTCTGGAGGAAGCTTTCACAGCTTCTGGAGGAAGCATTCACAGCTTCTGGAGGAAGCATTCACAGCTTCTGGAGGAAGCTTTCACAGCTTCTGGAGGAAGCTTTCACAGCTTCTAGAGGAAGCTTTCACAGCTTCTGGAGGAAGCTTTCACAGCTTCTGGAGGAAGCTTTCACAGCTTCTGGAGGAAGCTTTCACAGCTTCTGGAGGAAGCTTTCACAGCTTCTGGCGGCTTTCACAGCTTCTGGAGGCTTTCACAGCTTCTGGAGGCTTTCACAGCTTCTGGAGGCTGGCAGCTTCTGGAGGCTTTCACAGCTGCTGAAAGAAGCATCAACAACTTATGGAGGAAGCTTTCACAGCTTCTGGAGGCTTTCACAGCTTCTGGAGGCTTTACAGCTTCTCGAGGAAGCTTTCACAGTTTCTGAATGAAGCTTTCACAGCTTTTGGAGTAAGCTTTCACAGCTTCTGGAGGAAGCTTTTATAGCTTCTGGAGGAAGCTTTTATAGCTTCTGGAGGAAGCTTTTATAGCTTCTGGAGGAAGCTTTTATAGCTTCTGGAGGAAGCTTTTATAGCTTCTGGAGGAAGCTTTTATAGCTTCTGGAGGAAGCTTTTATAGCTTCTGGAGGAAGCTTCACAGCTTCTGGTGGAAGCTTTCACAGCTTCTGGAGGAAGCTTTTACAGCTTCTGGAGGCTTTCACAGCTTCTGAAGGCTTTCACAGCTTCTGGAGGAAGCTTTCACAGCATCTGGAGGCTTTCACAGCTTCTGGAGGAAGCTTTCACAGCTTCTGGAGGAAGCTTTCACAGCTTCTGGAGGAAGCTGTTACAGCTTCTCGAGGAAGCTTTCACAGTTTCTGAATGAAGCTTTCACAGCTTCTGGAGTACCTTTCACAGCTTCTTGAGAAAGCTTTCACAGCTTCTGGAGTAAGCTTTCACAGCTTTGGAAGAAGCTTTCACAGCTTCTGGAGGAAGCATTCACAGCTTCTGGAGGAAGTTTTCACAGTTTCTGGAGGAAGCTTTCACAGCTTCTGAATGAAGCTGTAAAGCTTTGGAAGAAGCTTTCACATCTTCTGGAGGAAGCTTTCACAGCTTCTGGAGAAAGCTTTTACAGCTTTTGAATGAAGCTTTCAAAGTTTTTGGAGGAAGCTTTCACAGCTTCTGGGGGTGGTTTCACAGCTTCTGAAGGAAGCTTTCACAGTTTCTGGAGAAAGCTTTTACTGCTTCTGGAGGAAGCTATCACAGCTTTTGGAGGAAGCTTTCACAGCATCTGGAAAAAGCTTTCCTAGCTTCTGGAGGAAGCTTTCACAGCTTCTGGGGGATCGTTCCACAGCTTCTGAAAGAAGCTTTCACAGCTTCTGGAGGAAGCTTTCACAGCTTCTTGAGGAAGCTTTCACAGCTTCTGAATGAAGCTTTCACAGCTTCTGAATGAAGCTTTCACAGCTTCTGAATGAAGCTTTCACAGCTTCTGAATGAAGCTTTCACAGCTTCTGAATGAAGCTTTCACAGCTTCTGAATGAAGCTTTCACAGCTTCTGAATGAATCTTTCACAGCATCTGGTGGAAGGTTTCACAGCTTGTTGAAGATGCTTTCACAGATCCTTGAGGAAGCTTTCACAGCTTCTGAATGAAGCTTTCACTGCTTTTGGAGAAAGCTTTTACTTCTTCTGAAACTTTCAAAGCTTCTGTAGGAAGCTTTCAAAGCTCCTGTAGGAAGCTTTCAAAGCTCCTGTAGGAAGCTTTCAAAGCTCCTGTAGGAAGCTTTCAAAGCTCCTGTAGGAAGCTTTCAAAGCTCCTGTAGGAAGCTTTCAAAGCTCATGTAACGGCTTCCGGAGAAAGCTTTCACAGCTTCTGGAGGAAGCTTTCACAGCTTCTGGAGGAAGCTTTCACAGCTTCTGGAGGGAGCTTTCACAGCTTCTGGAGGGAGCTTTCACAGCTTCTGGAGGAAGCTTTCACAGCTTCTGGAGGCTTTCACAGCTTCTGGAGGCTTTCACAGCTTCTGGAGGAAGCATTCACAGCTTCTGGAGGAAGCTTTCAGCTTCTGGAGGCTTTCACAGCTTCTGGAGGAAGCTTTCACAGCTTCTGGAGGCTTTCACAGCTTCTGGAGGCAGCTTTCACAGCTTCTGGAGGACGCTTTCAGCTTCTGGAGGAAGCTTTCACAGCTTCTGGAGGCTTTCAGCTTCTGGAGGAAGCTTTCACAGCTTCTGGAGGAAGCTTTCACAGCTTCTGGAGGCTTTCACAGCTCTGGAGGAAGCTTTCAGCTTCTGAGGAAGCTTTCACAGCTTCTGGAGGAAGCTCACAGCTCTGGAGGCTTTCACAGCTTCTGGAGGAAGCTTTCACAGCTCTGGAGGAAGCTTCACAGCTCTGGAGCCACTAGCTTCTGAAGCCACAGCTCTGGAGGAAGCTTTCACAGCTTCTGGAGGAAGCTTTCACAGCTTCTGGAGGAAGCTTAGCTTCTGGAGGAAGCTTTCACAGCTTCTGGAGGAAGCTTTCACAGCTTCCTGGAGGAAGCTTTCACAGCCTGGAGGAAGCTTTCACAGCTCTGGAGGCTTTCACAGCTTCTGGAGGAAGCTTTCACAGCTTCTGGAGGCTTTCACAGCTTCTGGAGGAAGCTTTCAGCTCTGGAGGAAGCTCTGGAGAAGCTTTCACAGCCTCGAGGAAGCCACAGCTTCTGGAGGCTTTCACAGCTTCTGGGAAGCATTCACAGATTCTGGAGGAAGCTCCAGCTCCTGGAGGAAGCTTTCACAGCTTCTGGAGGAAGCTTTCACAGCTTCTGGAGGAAGCCACAGCTCTGGAGGAAGCTTTCACAGCTTCTGGAGGAAGCTTCACAGCTCTGGAGGAAGCTTTCACAGCTGCTGAAAGAAGCATCAACAACTTATGGAGGAAGCTTTCACAGCTTCTGGAGGAAGCTTTCACAGCTTCTGGAGGAAGCTTTTACAGCTTCTCGAGGAAGCTTTCACAGCTTCTGGGGGAAGCATTCGCAGATTCTGGAGGAAGCTTCCACAGCTTCTGGAGGAAGTTTTCACAGCTTCTGGATGAAGCTTTCACAGCTTCTGGAGGAAGCTTTCCACAGCTTCTGGAGGAAGCTTTCACAGCTGCTGAAAGAAGCATCAACAACTTATGGAGGAAGCTTTCACAGCTTCTGGAGGAAGCTTTCACAGCTTCTGGAGGAAGCTTTCACAGCTTCTGGAGGAAGCTTTCACAGCTTCTGGAGGAAGCTTTCACAGCTTCTGGGGGAAGCATTCACAGCTTCTGGAGGAAGCTTTCACAGCTTCTGGAGGAAGCTTTCACAGCTTCTGGAGGAAGCTTTCACAGCTTCTGGAGGAAGCTTTCACAGCTTCTGGAGGAAGCTTTCACAGCTGCTGAAAGAAGCATCAACAACTTATGGAGGAAGCTTTCACAGCTTCTTGAGGAAGCTTTCACAGCTTCTGGAGGAAGCTTTTACAGCTTCTCGAGGAAGCTTTCACAGCTTCTGGGGGAAGCTTTCACAGCTTCTGGGGGGAGCTTTCCCAGCCTCTGGAGGGAGCTTTCACAGCCTCTGGGGGGAGGTTTCACAGCTTCCGGAGGAAGCTTTCACAGCTTCTGGAGGAAGCTTTCGCAGTTTCTGGAGGAAGCTTTTACAGTTATGGAGGAAGCTTTCACAGCTTCTGGAGGAAGCTTCTACAGCTTCTGGAGGAAGCTTTCACAGCTTCTGGAGGAAGCTTTCACAGCTTCTGGAGGAAGCTTTCACAGCTTCTGGAGGAAGCTTTCACAGCTTCTGGAGGAAGCTTTCACAGCTTCTGGAGGAAGCTTTCACAGCTTCTGGAGGAAGCTTTCACAGCTTCTGGAGGAAGCTTTCACAGCTTCTGCAGGAAGCTTTCACAGCTTCTGATAGAAGCATCAACAACTTATGGAGGAAGCTTTCACAGCTTCTGGAGGAAGCTTTCATAGCTTCTAGAGGAAGCTTTCACAGCTTCTGAAGGAAGCTTTCACAGCTTCTGGAGGAAGCTTTCACAGCTTCTGGAGGAATTTTTCACAGCTTCTGGAGGAAGCTTTCATAGCTTCTGAAGGAAGCTTTCACAGCTTCTGGAGGAAGCTTTCACAGCTTATGGAGGAAGCTTTCACAGCTTCTGTAGAAAACTTTCACAGCTTTTGCAGGAAGCTTTCACAGCTTATGGAGGAAGCTTTCACAGCTTCTGGAGAAAGCTTTCGCAGCTTCTGGAGGAAGTTTTCATAGCTTCTGGAGGAAGCTTTCATAGTTTCTGGAGGAAGCTTTCAGAGCTCCTGATGGAAGCTTTCATAGCTTCTGGAAGAAGCTTTCACAGCTTCTGGAGGAAGCTTTCACAGCTTCTGGGGGAAGCATTCACAGCTTCTGGAGTAAGCTTTCACAGCTTCTGGAGGAAGCTTTCACAGCTTCTGGAGGAAGCTTTCACAGCTTCTGGAGGAAGCGTTCACAGCTTCTGGAGGAAGCTTTCACAGCTGCTGAAAGAAGCATCAACAACTTAAGGAGGAAGCTTTCACAGCTTCTGGAGGAAGCTTTCACAGCTTCTGGAGGAAGCTTTACAGCTTCTCGAGGAAGCTTTCACAGCTTCTGGAGGCTTTCACAGCTTCTGGGGAAGCATTCACAGATTCTGGAGGAAGCTTCCACAGCTTCTGGAGGAGCTTTCACAGCTTCTGGAGGAAGCTTTCACAGCTTTTGGAGGAAGCTTTCACAGCTGCTGAAAGAAGCATCAACAACTTATGGAGGAAGCTTTCACAGCTTCTGGAGGAAGCTTTCACAGCTTCTGGAGGCTTTACAGCTTCTCGAGGAAGCTTCCACAGCTTCTGGAGGCTTTCACAGCTTCTGGAGGAAGCTTTCACAGCTTCTGGAGGCTTTCACAACTTCTGGAGGAAGCTTTCACAGCTTCTGGAGGAAGCTTTCACAGCTGCTGAAAGAAGCATCAACAACTTATGGAGGAAGCTTTCACAGCTTCTGGAGGAAGCTTTCACAGCTTCTGGAGGAAGCTTACAGCTCTGGAGTAAGCTTTACAGCTTCTCGAGGAAGCTTCCACAGCTTCTGGAGGCTTTCACAGCTCTGGAGGAAGCTTTCAGCTTCTGGAGGCTTTCACAGCTTCTGGAGGAAGCTTCACAGCTTCTGGAGGCTTTCACAGCTGCTGAAAGAAGCATCAACAACTTATGGAGAGCTTTCACAGCTTCTGGAGGCTTTCACAGCTTCTGGAGGAAGCTTTACAGCTTCTGGAGTAAGCTTTACAGCTTCTCGAGGCTTTCACAGCTTCTGGAGGAAGCTTTCACAGCTTCTGGGGAAGCATTCACAGATTCTGGAGGAAGCTTCCACAGCTTCTGGAGGAAGTTTTCACAGCTTCTGGATGGCTTTCACAGCTTCTGGAGTAAGCTTTCACAGCTTCTTGAGGAAGCTTTCACAGCTTCTGGAGCTTTCACAGCTTCTGGAGGCTTTCACAGCTTCTGGAGGAAGCTTTCACAGCTTCTGGAGGCTTTCACAGCTTCTGGAGGCTTTCACAGCTTCTGAAGGAAGCTTTCACAGCTTCTGGGGAAGCTTTCACAGCTTATGGAGGCTTTCACAGCTTCTGTAGGAAGCTTTCACAGCTTCTGGAGGAAGCTTTTAAAGCTTCTGGAGGCTTTCACAGCTTCAGAAAGCTTTCACAGCTTTGTAGGAAGCTTTCACAGCTTATGGATGAAGCTTTCACAGCTTCTGGAGGAAGCTTTCGCAGCTTCTGGAGGAAGTTTTCACAGCTTCTGGAGGAAGCTTTCATAGTTTCTGGAGGAAACTTTCCAGAGCTCCTGATGGAAGCTTTCACAGCTTCTGAAAGAAGCTTTCACAGCTTCTGTAGGAAGCTTTCACAGCTTCAGGTGGAAGCTTTCACAGCTTCTGGAAGAAGCTTTCATTGCTTTGAAGGAAGCTTTACAGCTTTTGTAGGAAGTTTTCGCAGCTTCTGGAGGAAGCTTTCATAGATTCTGGAGAAAGCTTTGACAACTTTAAGAAAAATAGAAACAATAAGAAACTTTCCAATATTCTGTGAAACTTCCAAATTCTGTAGGAAGTTTTTAAAGCTTGTCGAGAAAGATTTTTCTTCCTGTTGATAGTGTTTTTAAATATATTAAAGATCAACATTACTGGGGAAAGCTTTCTCAGGTACTGCTGAGTAAATGTTCACCGATATCTGTAAAATATTATTCAAAGAAGCTGAAAAATATTACCTAAAGAGCGGAATAAACCTCTTCCGAAACTGAGAGAAGCTGAAACCGTAGAGATTATAGAAAGCCTCATAGTCTCTCAAAGAATATGTAAATAAAATGAAATGCAATTATGACACGATGAGTATTTCTAGAGAGATTTCATAAGTAAAGAACTATGCTCAGAACAAGTTGGAATTGCTTCCTAATAAAAATAAAAAATGCTCCTCAAAAAAAACTTTCAATTCTGGCTCCAGTCCCACTCAGCCACCGGCATCAACCCTGGCTGTGCTTAAAATGATGGAGTTCCTTCATATTGTGCCTTCATTCCGGGCTCACTCGTAGAAAGGGAAACACCAAACGAAATGCAATGGCCGAAACCCGTCAGTTGGAAGCCACTTTGTGTGCGGTTCAAGAGGGAAGCTCTTCCCTTGTGATGTGGTTTTTGAACGAACGAAAGGATGCCACCGCAACCCAAGGAGACTTGTGCCGGGGACGCACGTAGGCCGGCAATTGGCAGTAGCAGTGTGGCTGACGGTGATGCTTCTTAGGCCGCCCGGGGAATGGAACTTCTTCTATACATCTACTAACCATCGAAGCGTCTAGTGTCTGCCGGGGTGCATGCAGTGTATATCGACTTTCAAGTTTTGAAGATTCAGAATCAGAAGAAGAAAAAAGTTATCCACGGGTACAGAACGAGCTGAGGAAACACTCCTCGCGGGATGCGTCGTCAGGGTCGGAGGAGATGAAATAGTTGGATGTTTGGTTGGGGCAGAATACCGTATTGTTGGGGATTATATGAGTGGAAAAAAGTTTTTTTTATTATCAAGCTCGGCAGTCGTAGTCACAAGATGGTGCATTTCGCTTGTTTGCACTTGCATGCATTCACACCATCCGTGACTGTTTTTTTTTTCTTGTGCGGGGAGGATGTCATTCACGGAGCTGATTTTTTGAAAAGAGTATCATGTCCTTTTTCTGCTCAGACGGTATTGTTTGGCGGGCGAAATTTTATGCTTTTGTGGTGGGAAAATGTCTTGTCAAGCAAGATGTGGGAATTGCACAGGTGGAAAATGTTGCGCATCGGTAAATATCTTTGACTAAAAACTAACACCGTTACGTAGGGAAGAAACGTTGTAATAAGGACTACAGTATGTGATAACTTCAAGATGCCTTTCGTCATACAAAGGTCTGGCTTTCACTCCAACTTTCATCTGATTGATTGAGTAAAATTGTATTACCGTCATTTTTCCCACTGAAATTTTTCACAATTACCATCAAAAGTGCGGAAAAAGAGACTTATATTACACAATATTACATTTTTCCCCGGTAATGATTCGGGGCTGATTAAGTTGACCAAGGTATCCTTCTGAAGAAGATCATTTTACTATTTGTTGTGACAAGTACCGAAACTATGACAATTTTGTAGTACGTGTTGCAAATATGCATGATATTTTATCTAAACGCATACGACTACGGTGGATTTAGGGATTCTACGACATTCCTTCTTTTGAGGTTTATAAAACTCATGCATCTATGTTTCTGGGTATGCAAATATAACCCAACATAATGAAACAATGAACGAATATCTACGAATTTTAGGATTTCTTCTCATCCAAATACACTTTTATTTCATTAGGTTACAACATGCAAGCGTAAATTTCGGTTGCTGCAGCAGATGCAACATAACCATCATCATCAAGATCGTGCGTAAAATGGAACGAAGTAGCAATGCAGATACAATAAATTTATGTACTACATCCGTTTCGTACGGTTTCCATTGGCTTACTGGCTGTATCAAGTGCTCAAATATTGTAGTACAGTAGAACAAGGACATGCTCTAGGGTTTCAATTTATAAAAACCGACTTTTATGAAGTAAGCTATCTTTTTTACGTAAACTACGTCTAAGGGAAATCATGTAAGATTTAAAACGATAATAGCGCCTCTACACCCAACCAGCGGATGGCAAATTTTAATACAGTTCTGCATAAGAACCTTACAGAAATTGTATAATAATTGAAATCAATGAACAGATGGTGCGTTGAGACCTGGTATTCACGGTATTTTTAAGTATTTGGAAGTAGGTGCTGCGAATGGCCATATTCTTAGAGGCGGCGAAATCAATTAGCCGTAGGCCGTTTTCGTTCGTCAGCCGGTGAGCGCTGAACTTCCCAATAGTCGGTCTAAACTCCTTCTTTTGGTCAACCTGAGCGTTTTAATATCCTATGATGATTTTGACGACGTGACTTCTGTCGTACTCACGTTCCAGCTGCGCGTAGAATGCGTCCTTATCATCATCAGTGCATCCGAAGTGTTGGCTATGGACGTTGATTATGCTGAAGTTGAAGAACCGGCCTTTGATCCTCAGCCTGCACATTCTCTCGTTGATCGGCTACCACCCGATCTACGCCTTTGCATATCGCCCATCACTATGAAAGCTGTTCCTAGCTCGTGTGTGTTGCCGCAGCTCTGGTAGATGGTATGATTACCTCTAAACGTTCGCACCATTGATCCCTTCCAAAAAAACCTCCTGCAGCGCTACGATGCCGAAAGCCTGATCCTTGAGCACATCGGCGAGTATGTGTGTGCTCCCGATGAAGTTGAGAGATTTGCAGTTACACGAACCGAGTTTCCAATCGCTAGTCCCTTTTCGTCGCGGTGGTCTTCGCCGATGGCTCCGGTTCGTACTCTCTTGTTGATTGTTCGTTGCGTGAGTTTTTTTGACTTGCTTGCAGGGCCTGGCATCAAACCCCCTAAATTTCCGGTGGACCATGGTGCACAGTTTCACTTAAAGTCCCTCGCTGGCACTCGGACGATGATCAGCCGCGCCTAACATGGAGAACAGACGCTGTTGTGAGCCGTTCCTCACATGGAGTACAGACGCTCAGTAATCTTTGCACCTCCGGTGAGGAGCAAACCACTCCCCCTTCCCTGTCGGCATACGAACATAGTTACCACCGAAGTTGGTTACCCGATCTTCCCTAAGGTTTCTCGTATCCTGGCCAGCACCACGAGGAGGTAGGGATAAAAGTTGCTGAGTAAGAGACTAAGGACCGCGAAATGGGGTCGATTTTATTCCTTCAGGTACGTGAAGTACCAATAGTACCCAGCATTTGCCGTGCCCGTGCCATTATATTTTAATACAATATCTGTATAAAAAGCTTACAGAATTGTATATGCCAAGATTTTATACAATAATTGTCAGATTTGTTTTTGGGTGTATCTTTTGATGGATTTTTAAGATTTAAATATCAATCAATTCGCAAGATTTGCTACTTGTATTAAAAATACTGATAATCAACGTCAAACTATCGAAAATTTTAATTCGTTCACGCCCGGTAAAAATTGACTAATCAATCCCGTTCATGCATCCCCAACACGGACATCAGATTGATGTAAGGAACGCTCTTTTAGGTCCATATTGCGAATCTTGCGCGTGCGCGTCAGGAGAGAGATCATTCCAGTTCATGACAGCAGCGAGTACGGACGTTAGAGGTGTGCGCCGCCGCGCCACGCCGCCGCTGCCGACAGTTTTTGGCACACCGCAGCCGCCGACATTTTTGCATCGGCGACATTTCAAATTTTCTACGCCGCTGATCTATAATTATCGCCGCCGATTAAAATTTGAAAACGTCTACAGAATTTCTCATGAAAATTCCGAAGATTCAGTAGAATTTCCAGACAACATGACATTGGAATTCCAGAGATTTTTTCTTAAATATATGTACCATACAAGGGTCTGTTCAAATATTACGTAACACGAAAAACGCGATTTTCCAAAACCCCCACCACCTCGTAACAAACTGTAACAATTATCTCAACTACCCCACCCCCCAAGCGTAACGTAACAAATTGAATTTTTTAATAAAAATCTCTTTTTTAATGGAATTTGAAGCATAATACGACAATTGTTGCTTTATGTAAATATAGTTTATTTTATTTCAAAGATAGTAAATAATTTTGAAAAATTGAAAGTTCATGCTATGTGATAAATTTGTTACGCGTAACAATATTTTAAAACATCCCCACCCTCATATATTTTGGTAACAAATCGTAACAACAGTAGAACAACCCCCCACCCCCCATTGCGTTACGTGATATTTTAATAGCCCCAATTTCCCTTTGAAATTTTGTAAAACTCTTCGGAAAAAAGAAAAACTTCGAGTGGAAATTCCGAAGGATCTCCCGTTGATATCCGAAGAAATTCTTATTAAATAGAATTTTTGAACGGAGAAGAGTGGTTTGGCAGAAAGCCATTTGGCCGAAGGCCACTAAGCCGAAAGTTGCTTGGCCGAATATGTCGTTTTACCGAACATACTATCCAGTATTTTGCGCTCGGTAATGGCGGCGTGAGTTCCCTTCAGTTTGACATTCAAGAGGTAGAAAACATTGGAACTCATCAAGTCTGCCATGATATGAAAGCAATGTATAAAGTAAATACATAAATGTCAACCATTTCTGTAGGGTATCTATGAAATCAATTACTTCAACATTTTCGCTTCAATTCCTCAATATTGTTAATGTTTTATTCATTCTAGGTTGCCTACAAAGGGCTAAAAAAAATTCAATTAAAGTTTGATTGATGATACAGTTCAAACGGGAAAGAGCGAAACTAGTCAAAATACAAAGATTGTCCAGAGAAGGGTTTCCTATGAATCTATCCTTTCAAATGTCTTCTATCTTTTCAAATGTCTATTAAGAATCTATTTCCTTGAAAACTGCACAGCTGTGTCGTTGCGTGTTCATGTTTGATGAATCATCATTGCTGGGTGTCCAGACAATAATTACATAGCAACTTTAGTGCTGGAAAAGTTTACCATTCCCATCATCAATCTTAATTAAAATAATGCAGGAAATAATATTCAGGTTTCTGGGCCTTTATTCAATAACAGTAAAGTGCCTTCAGTCAGCCAGCAGTTGTAAGTTTATCTGGCCATCCGGCGCGGACACTTTGGCCACCGTGGAAGAGTGTTGTGGCACAGGTGGATTTTTTTGTGCACAATTAGTCCATGGAAAGTACAAGAAGCGTCCATTTATACGTTGCGCACGCAAAACAGTGAGTAGTTAGTTTTACAAGGTTTTTAATGAATCGATCATTAGACTACCTGGATATCGCCTCATCCAAATTGTTTTCAGCTCATACATTTCTTAGTATCTTGTGGCTTCCACATTCCTAGAAAATAAAATAAAATTATTATAAAAAATACAAACTACCATATCCTTGAACAACAAATTGGAGAATACTTGACATATTTATCTTTGTTTATAGATACCAAATGAGTGCCAATGTTTTCAATGAGTCAAGGCCTACATTGATTAAAAAGTGTAAATATTTTCGCCATTATCGAGCGCAAAATACTGGATAAGGCCGAAGCCCACCTAGCCTAAAGGCATTTGGCCGAAAATGTCATTTGGTAAAACAGTTCCTTTGGCTGATAAAACTGGTTGGCCGAAAACTCCCACTGGGTGGTCGTTTGGCAGAAAGGGCCTTTTGGCCGAAAGTTTCGTTTGGTTGAATTATTCTCCAAAAAAAAACTCGTTTTGCCGAATAGGTCATTTGGCAGAAAATGCCGTTTGGTCGAAATGGTAGTCTTCCAAAAAAAAACTTGGGCCAAGTCGCTCTTTCTGCTAAAAGACAATTTCAATCAAATCTATTGCGATCTATTGCGTTATTAGTAATCGTCGAACGTAGCCAATAAGTTTGACAGTCACATTGATGTTTTGATGATGTTGACAGTCACAAAATTTTAATTAGCCGAAATGGACATACATACGGTCGAACTGGTTATTTGGTCGGAAAAATCGTTTGGCCAAATAGGCCAAATAGACATTTGACCGAAAATACCATTTGCCGAAATGGTGCTTTACCCGAAAAGGTCATTTGGCCGCAAGAGTCGTTTGGCAGATGCCTTGACATTTTCTGCCAAATGGTCCTTTCTTTCAAACGACCATTTCGGCCAAACTGTATATTTGTCCTGATGACTCAGCAATTTTTAATGGTTAGTAAAAAGAATTTCCTATAGAAATCAGAATAAATTCTTTAAATTTCCGAATAATTTTCCTTAAGTATGCCGAACAGTATTCCGTGAAAATTAAAAAAAATACGTTGAAGTTCCGGAAAATTTTCCATTACATAATAAAAAATCCGTACAAATTCCAATGAATTTTATTTGGAAATTCCTTTCGTTGAAATTTAAAGATTTTGTTTATTGAAATCCACATTTTGAGCGCAGCGGAATTTTGGAAATTCCAAAGAATTTCTCGTAAATATTCAAGACAGTTTTTCGTGAATCTTCCGTGAATATTCCGAAGCATTTTTAGTGTAAACTTTGAGGAACATTCAACAGAAACTCATCAGGAATTTTCCATGAATATTTCAAACATTTTCCTGTACAAATTTGGAACAATATGCCTTAAAAATTATTAACAGCTTCTCATGTAAATTTCGAAGAATTTTTTCAAACAACTTTTCTTGTGAATTCCATACAGCTTCTCTTGGAATTTCTAACAAATTCTCGAAACTTCAAAGTAGTTCTCGTGGAAAATCCGAAAATATTTTTTTTGTTAAATATCTTGGCTGTGCATATGCACAGCATATGTTTCGAAATGGACAAATTGATATGAAATTTGCGAAAAAGAATCCACGTGTCTTGGAGGGACTCGAACCCTCAACCTCCTACTCTCTAGATAACGCGTGATAACCCCTACACAACAAGACGATTTAAAGGTCACGTTTGCGGAAAAGCCATCAGAATCCGAGTACCAACCTCCACCGCGGTTAGCTCTCTTTTTTGCAAATTGAATATCAATTGTCCCTCCAAGACACGTGGATTCTTTTTCGCAAATTTCATATCAATTTGTCCATTTCGAAACATATGCTGTGCATATGCACAGCCAAGATATTTAACAAAAAATGGTTTTCGTACGGCCGAGTTGCCGAATAATATGCAATTAATTGTAATCAAGTGTCGGTCTTTCACCGTCATTAGTCGTCTGAGTACACGCGACCGCTTACGTAAAAGGCAATCAAACTCATCAAATGCTTTAGCCAAGCAAGCCTTTGGCACAGCAGAGTGCGATTGAATTCGCATTCTATACCGTCCCGCCCAGACAGTTACTGGGGGGTATGGAGTGCGATCCTCTCGTTTAATAAACAATGTGCACTCGCTTGGCTGTGGATATACAATAGTAAAGTACATGTGGAGATTGGACAAATCAAGCATCAAAAATATTCAATTTGCAAAAGAGAGCTAACCGAGGTGGAGGTTGGTACTCGGATTCTGATGGCTTTTCCGCAAACGTGACCTTTAAGTGGTCTTGTTGTGTAGGGGTTATCACGCCTATCTAGAGAGTAGGAGGTTGAGGGTTCGAGTCCTTCCAAGACACGTGGATTCGTTTTCGCAAATTTCATATTAATTTGTTCATTTCGAAACATATGCTGTGCTAATGCTCAGCCAAGATATTTAACAAAAAAAATGGTTTTCGTACGGCCGAGTTGCCGAATAATATGCAATTAATCGAAAATAATTACCAAATGAGTTTTTGAAAAAAAAACTTGGAAAATTGTCTGGGGAAGTTCATTAGTTTCTTCCAGCGGAATTCAAAAGACTTTCCCGTTAGGCTCTGAATGCAATGTAACGGAAAGTAACGGTAATGGCAGGATTAGACAGGAAGTATGAGTACTACACTCATGACCACCCCGGTACGAAGCCGCTCAAGGCTTTGCTGCGAGGACTCCACGACATGAAGAAAGTACTCGAGGGCTGCGGCCTGAAGTCAGTGCCGTGCACAAGATCGCTCGTCACAACAAGACGAGGAGATATTGCTACCAGCTTTACGTGGTCCACCTCGAGCACGGCTCCACAACGTGGAAGGACCTGAAGCTGGTCTGCGTTATAAATTACACCGTCGTTATTTGGGACCGATATCGGCCCGTGCACCGCGACGTCACGCAGTGCACCAACTGCTTAAACTTCGGGCACGACACCAGAAACTGTCGCATTAAGCCACGCTGCAACAAATGTGGCGAATCCCATCCGACCGAAGAGTGCGACAAGATGGAGGTTGCTGATCCCAAATGCGCCAACTGCGGCGACAAACATTGGGCTACAACCAAGGACTGCCCAAAGCGGACGGCGTTTTTGGAAATTCAGAAAAAGACCTCCACCAGGACCATGTCGAAGAGAAACCGTTTTGCTGCTCTCAACGAGGTGAACTTTCCAGCCATCCCGGCTCACCGTCAATCCTCTCACCTTTGCAACCGCACAAACGGCTGGTGACCGCTGCAGCATCGATTAAAGCTCTAACACCACATGCTCCATCCACCAGCGAATGGCCCCCTTTCGGCCGAGGGCGATCCACCGCTCTACACATTGGAGCAGCTAGTTCCGATTTTCACCCAACTGGCAGCGCGATTACGCGGATGCAAAACACGCTTCGACCAGATCTTAACCCTTGGTATGTTCGTCATTGATCATCACTTAAGAGCAAAATCATTGAGCTGGCCTCGACGAGAGAGAGATCGACGTAGCGTTCACCACGGAAACACACCTGAAGCCCAAGATGAATGTACATATTTCGGACTTCCGTGTGGTGAGACTCGACCGGCCGACCGCTACAACATCAACTGTCGCCTGCTGCCATGCTTCCAGCTGCGCATCGTTGAGGCCATCGGTGTGGAAGTTACTACCTCTGTCGCGGAGACTCTTACGCGGAGACAAGGTCAGTTCATCATTGCCGGCGACCTGAATGCCAAGCATCAAGCCAGGGGCAACAGTCGCTGCAATCAAAACGGAACCATTTGGAGGAAGGTCACTATACGATCCTGAGCCCGGATTCCCCCACTCGGCTGAGTCGGTCCGGCGCCCATTCCACAATCGACCTATACATCACAAACATGAACGACCACATCTCCCAGCCGGTCGTCTACCAGGAGTTCAGCTTGGATCACTACCCGGTGCACAATGGTCGGATTCATCAAATTTCACGACATAAATTGATAACTCGAAAACCATCAGCGCTAGAGTTTTGACGTCTTCAGAAGAAGTGATCTACAAGAAGATATCTATTTTTGGTGTAGGTTGTCATTAGGCTGGTTTCACAGTGTACTCTGTGTCTCGTCCTTGGCGTTTGGCTTCGGCTACTCTTGTTCAATCTCAACGTGAGGTTAAATAAGAGTGGGATTATGAATATGTGTTTTACTTAGTTTTCAACAAATTGTCACCTATATGGATTCGCATTATGCGTTTTTCACAGTGTACTCTGTGTCTCGTCTTTGGCGTTCGGCTTTGGCTACTCTTGTTTAATCTCAACGTGAGTGTGGGGTTATGAATATGTGTTTTACTTAGTTTTTCAACAAACTTCCACCTATATGGATTCGCATGATGCATTTTTTTACAATGTACTTTGTGTTTGTCACCTATATGGATTCGTATTATACGTTTTTCAAAGTGTAATCTGTGTTTCGTCTTTGATGTTTGGCTTCAGCTACTCTTGTTTAATCTCAACTTGAGGTTGAATAAGGGTGGGGTTATGAAAATGTTTTTTTTTACTTAGTTTTTTTTTAAACAAATTGTCACCTATATGGATTCGCATTATGCGTTTTTTTACAATGTACTTTGTGTATGTTACCTTTATGGATTCGCATAATGCGTTTTTCACAGTGTACTCTGTGTCTCGTCCTTGACGTTCGGCTTCGGCTACTCTTGCTCAATCTCAACGTGAGGTTAAATAAGAGTGGGGTTATGGATATGTATTTTACTTAGTTTTAAACAAATTGTAACCTACATCGATTCGCATTATGCGTTTTTTTACAATGTACTTTGTGTTTGTCACCTATATGGATTCGCATTATGCGTTTTTCACAGTGTACTCTGTGTCTAGTCCTTGACGTTCGGCTTCGGCTACTCTTGTTTAATCTCAACGTGAGGTTAAATAAGAGTGGGGTTATGGATATGTGTTTTACTTAGTTTTCAACAAATTGTCACCTATATGGATTCGCATTATGCGTTTTTCACAGTGTACTCTGTGTCTCGTCCTTGACGTTCGGCTTCGGTTACTCTTGTTCAATCTCAACGTGAGGTTAAATAAGAGTGGGGTTATGAATATGTGTTTTACTTAGTTTTCAACAAATTGTCACCTATATGGATTCGCATTATGCATTTTTTTTTAGAATGTACTTTGTGTATGTTACCTATATGAATTCGCATTATGCGTTTTTCACAGTGTACTCTGTGTTTTGTTCTTGATGTTCGGGTTCGGCTACTCTTGTTCAATCTCAACGGGGGGTTCAATAAGAATGGGGTTCTGAATATGTGTTTTACTTAGTTTTCAACAAATTGCCACCTATATGGATTCGCATTATGCGATTTTTACAATGTACTTTGTGATTGTCACCTATATGGATTCGCATTATGCGTTTTTCACAGTGCACTCTGTGTTTCGTCTTTGACATTCGTCCATTGTTACGTCCTCTGTGTTTCTGTGACACCTCTCTTTAGTCCCAGCTGAATGCGTGTGAGTCTACATAATTGGCTTTCCTATAAATTGTTTCATTCTCCTTACCAACTTCACTTCCTCTTCCTTTCCCCTTTTCACTTCCTTTTCCGTCAGGTAAATGATGAGAAAGGCCAGTGAAGGCGATGGCACAAATCTCCCAAATTGAGGAGAACGTGCCTCCTGAGCCGACGTTCTGATACCTGATACATGCAGGCCTATCAAATCCATTATATTTCATTTGTCCATCTTTGTTCACTTTTGCTTGATGATCATATTAGTTTTGTATGAAAAATCAGCAATTCCATTTGAAACACATACCATCTCTTGGATTTTCGCAATATTTGGTAGAATCGTTCTTTTTCGAAAATAAACTCACTTTTAATTTTGTCTGATACACCAATTTCGATCCAGGGTGGTCGAAAAACTCAAAATTTTTGAAAAAAAATATGTTTTTAAAACATAATTTTTGAACTACTAGACCAGTTATCAATATTCATGGAATCACATGTAGTCATTGGCGACCCTCACTGCGAAAATTCGACTTTTCCATACGAGTTGATTTAAATAATTTAGATAAAGAACGATTCTTTGTGGGCTTGTGGTCGTGTGGTTAGCGACGTCAATCATCTAGAGGCATGGGTTATGGAGCGTGGGCTCAATTCTCGCCTCGGTAAGAAGGAAACTTTTCGTGATCAAAAAATTCTCCACCACTCCACTGTCCTGTCAGTTGTCTAGGTGTTAAGTGTTCAGTCTGTACGACCTCTGGTCGAGAACAGTGTTCTTGTCTTTTATTCTACCAAATATTGCGAAAATCCAAAAGATGATATATGTGTTTCACATGAAATTCCTAATTTTTCGTATAAAAATAATACTATCGTCAAACAAAAGCGGACAAAGATGGACAAATGAAATATCATGGATTTGATGGGCCTGCATGTATACTTTCAGATTACGATTGAAATTTTTGCTAATATTTGCTACTAGCTGCAGTAGAATGCTCTAAAAAATATCCCTTTTTCATGAAAAACGCTTATAATATGCTTGAAAATGAAGCTATCAACCGTCTTATGTAACCAAAATATGCGCCATACAAAGACCGTGAAGCGATGCTAAGACAGTTTTTGAAAATATTCTGAATAGATGAAAGTAGAAGCTAAAATCTATTTTTTTTTGGGACCACCCTATCTAAATTTAGCAATTTTGTCATAAAACATTACCTATATGAGATAAAATAAATGTTTATTAAGCAAAAAAGCTTAGAATTAAATTCTCTACAACTTTGTGGAATTATATGAACTCCTATCTCAAAAGGGTAAAACAATACATTTCCAAAAAAATTTCACCGGACGACCACCCTAATGACAACATACACCAAAAATAGATCTCTTCTTGTAGATCATTTCTTCTGAAGACGTCAAAACTCTAGCACTGATGCTTTTCGAGTTATCGATTTATGTCGTGAAATTTGACGAATCCGACCATTGTGCGGTGGTGGTGGAAGTGGGCTCCTCGGTCGATCGGCATCAGCTGCCCCGGCGAAACTACCATCGTGTCGACTGGAGCCGGATCCAAAGGTGTGTGGACGAAAACATCAACTACCAGCGACATCCGACCACACCGGAGGAAATCGACGACCAGCTCCACTCCATCCAAGAGGCGATCTCCTAGGCCCGTGAACAACATGTGCCAACTGCTAGACTGGTAAGCAACACCCTAAACATTGATTTACCATCAGGGGTGACAATGGGTCTGGGGGGTGAGAATGGGTCATCGCTCTCACCGGCAGCCTGGAGGTCGTAGAGCAAAATCGTTCAAAAAGGTCTTTTATATTTTAGTCTTCTTGCCGTCAGATACATTCAGTCCATTCTACATGCATTCTAAGTAAGTTGAAACAGTGACCCATTCTCACCCCCATTTGACTCATTGTCAGCCCCGACGACGGCACCAAAGATTTGATCCGTCTGCGAAATGTCACTCGCAGGCAGTACCAACGTACTGGGCTGCCTGCGCTTAAGGCCCGGTGCAATATGGTGCAATCGCATGATCAAAATTATCCTGCCCAGAATGGTGCACCTCAGAAATATTGATTTTTCCAATAAGATGCGCGCTCTCCCAGACTGTGATAAGCCGTTCTGGAAGCTAACAAAAATTCTAAAATCTAAGCCTCGACCCATTCCGCATTTGATCCTATAAGACAAAAATGGCTCTAAGGATCGCTTGATAACTCCTGCAGAGAAGGTTTCTGAAATAGGTTAATGCCGTTAACGAGCATGTTAACAACATCCATCTTATTCCCGACTTCTCGGAGGAGTTGAACATCTCAGCTGGCGAATTGACTTCCTATATCAAATCATCGAATAACATAAAGACTCCAGGCTTCGACAGCATCCTAAATCTTGAACTCAAACATATGAGTGCTCCGTTCTTCGAGCACATTTCGCTGATCTTTAATCAGTGTCTCCGGCTCAGCTACTTTCCATCGTCCTGGAAGTCAGCGAAAGTCATCCCCATCCGTAAGCCTGGGAAGGATCCTTCCTCCCCCAAAAGTTATCGTTCCATCAGCTTTCGCTCAGGGTTATCCAAACAATCTTCCCAGCTGTGACACCATTAACGAGCTAGGAACCGGCTCCATAGTTTTGGGCAAGATGCGCCAACGTGTGATTGGGTGGCAGTCAATCAACGCAAGGATGTGCAAGCTGAGGATAAAAGACCGTTTCTTCAACTATAGCATCATCAACGTGCACTGTCCACACGAAGGGAGACCCGATGGCGAGACAGAAGCGTTCTATGCACAGCTGGAGCAGACATACGATGGATGCCCACTGCGGGACGTCAAAATCGTTATCAGCGACATGAACGCTTAGGTAGGAAGAGAGGAAATGTATAGACCGGTCATCGGACCTGATAGTCTGCACACCGTATCGAATGATAACGGCCAACGATGCATAAACTTTGCAGCTGCCCGCGGAATGGTAGTCCGAAGCACCTTCTTTCCCCGTAAAAATATCCACAAGGCCACATGGAGATCGTCTAATCAAGAAACCTAAAACCAAATCGACCACGTTCTAATCGACGGTAAATTCTTCTCCGACATCACGAACGTTCGCACTTACCGCAGTACGAATATTGAATCCGACCACTACCTCGTTGCAGTATGCCTGTGCTCAAAACTCTCGTCGGTGTACAACACGCGTCGTAGTCAAACGCCGCGGCTTAACATTGGGCGGCTACAAGACAGCTCAAGACTATGCGCAGCAGCTGGAAGTGGCACTCCCAACGGAAGAGCAACTAGCCGCAGCGTCTCTTGAGAGACGATATGGAGAGATATTCGATCCGCCAATGGTAGCACCGCAGTCGCTAGACTTGGCACGGTGCTCCCGGATCAGAGGAACGACTGGTATGACGGCGAATGTGAGCAGTTAGTGGAAGAGAAGAATGCAGCATGGGCGAGATTTCTGCAACACCGCACGAGGGCGAACGAGGCACGATATAAACGGGTACGAAACAGACGAACTCAATTTTTCGGAGGAAAAAGCACCAGCAGGAAGATCGAGACATGAAGAGACGGAGCAACTGTACCGCGCTAATAACGCACGAAAGTTCTATGCGATGTCAAACCGTTCACAGTCGAAACAATTTCCAACCCGAAAATTTTCAAGATCCGTACTGGAATCTAACCCATGCGCCCTCAGCAGAGTCTTGCTTTGTAGCCGTGCAATGTAACCACTAGACTAAGAAGGGCCCGAGCATAGAAAAATAATAACTAAAGTATTTCTGCTTCCTCACAACATAGCAAACGTTTGTGCGATTTGACTCCTTTGGAATAATTTTATCCTCTAGAACGGGGCTGACCACAAGTCTCGAATCCCATCAACTCACCACCCACACTAGAATGGGCGCAGCAATATAAACCGTTGGTTGCTGGCTGCACAGAACGTGGATGGCAATAAAATGAAACAATCGTTTCGCCACTTGGAAGATAAAACCCTCAAACCGAAAATGGCGATGACGATGATATCCAATGATGATGAGAAATGCTCGCTGGTAGTGCAATCATCATCTGGAATGCTACGCGGAACAGCGTGGAACTATGGTCCGGTTGAACATTGTTCAGATATTTTTGAGAGCGAAAATTCCAATAATCCTTGAAAGTTCGTGCCACGAAGTAGGTAGGCGAAATGGGCCATGACGACGTGGACAATGAGAGAAAATCGGAAATGACTGGAGCAGTTTTGTCGAGTGCATCATATTCCACTTGCATCGCATCGCAGCATTATTTGTTCGAGTTGCAGTTTTGTGCAATAGTACTACGGAAGCCCGGCATCATGCTGCTGCCCAAGCTGTAGCATAGCAGTAGTAGTAGTAGTATGGCGCTAGTATGGCCATAGTACTATGCACTACTACTTGTACTATTTTATCGACGTCACCACCCACGATTGCGATTCCTGAGGGACAAATGCGCCAGAATAACTTTTTTTTATATCAAGGAGAATTTAAAGCTGGTATACATACATTTTAAATATTCATATTTGTTATGCAAACATAAACGGTAAGCACCAAGTTGTGAACTGATACAACCATTGTCAAAAAGGAAGATGGAATATTACTATTATCGCAAATTTTCTAGAAAGTACGCCATTAGGAACTATGTCGGAGACATGTCCAGCCTTTCTGGCCTTATTAAATGTTTAACATTTATAGGCAGGCTTGTTAATTTGTTGGGCAAGCCGCCGATAGAGATTATTGATGATAAAGAGTAGAGATGCTGATGCAGTTGATCAAACATCAACCACAGGCAATATGACCAAAACGGGAATACGAATCTGGAACAGGTTATTGTTAACTCACTCGTGCTACTCTCCAGAAATATTTGCCGTCGTCAGCAGCTGTTAAGCATCGCTTCCGCAAAAATTCGGATACTTCTGTTATCGATTGCTCTCAAACATCTGAACTCTCACAGTACAGTCTCCTCCTGGGAAAGTGGACCAACCAGTGAAATGGTGAACTGGAGCACATATTTGTTCAGTAGGGGCAGAGGGGAAGGAAATCTGAAAATAGGATGGCTACCAACGGGTCAAAGAAAGAAAAATGACGATAAGGATGGAGAGTTTTCGCACTGCAATTGTTTATATATTTCTCGGGTACTTATTCAAAAGGACGTATGTGATTTTGTAAACAAAGATTCAAACATCGATTTGTCCGATCTGATAGCCCTCTCACGCAAACCATCACCATAGACAGATAGGGGAGGCTTCGGCTACCTGTTGGTGGTGTTGATCTGCGTGGGTGTGCTATCAGATAAGACAAATCGACTTTTGAATCTTTGTTCACAAAATCACATACGTCCTTTTGAATAAGTACCAGATTTTAATATATATATAGTTTGCTAGGCCATGTTTTACTGTTTTCTGTAATCTATTTTATGAACATTTGTTTGCCTTAATAGACAACGTGTTGATATTACACGTTAATACATCAGTTGAAATTGATACATTAGAAAGATCATTGTTAGATTGAATTTTAAGTGAATCTGGCAACAGTAAAATCGTGCACCACGGAAACTGTTGTAAATAAAATAGTGTGAAGATGTGGCGGAGATTTCTGGGCCGCTGAATTGTACACTAGAATGTAAGTTTATTTTGTATAACCGTTTAAAATTATAAAATAATAAGCAATAAATTATAGCTTTGAAGCTGTTCACCATGAGCACCGCTGTTAAGATAATTTTATTCAAGCCAGAAACTCGCCCCAACAATCATAATATGGGAAAGGTTAAAAAGTAGTTCGAAAACTTGCATGAATATCCCAAAATAGTTATTTATGCAACGAGATGTTCTTTCAATGTGAAGCTTAGGTTTGTCCGAACAAACTTGCCGAGTGAGATAAATACTACGAATGCTAAATAAATCCAGTTTTGCATTCTTTCTATTCCCGCTATTTAGTGACCATACGCTCCTTTTTATGAAAGGTTGATAACAGCATCCTATCAGTTGCTATCAGTTACAATATTCTTCTGAAATAAATAACTCCCGTTGTAATAATTTTGTTATGCATTATTGATCGGGTACCGCCAACGTTGTCTGCCACATGGCCATTTAGGTGCTCTTCGTATCATTTCACGCTCGTTCGTAAAGCCTAGTATGCTGCTCTTAAGGAATGGGCTTACGGAAAATTTGATATATTGGAACATTTTTGAGGAAATAGAACAGCAATGAAATCGTGCTTGCGCGGTGTTTTGTCCAATTTTTATCCATATAAAAGTGGCGAACTGACGTTCCGATTATTACATAATGTAGTTGTGGCCGATCAACAATCTGAGCTCAGTTTCGGAACATTTATTAGCTGGCAATTGTTTTGGGTATATAAATATGTGAATATGGCTGAGAAGTGCCTGAGTTATTGCTAAGTCAAATCCAGCTCAATATGTCCCGAACACCTTAAGTGTGAGTTTTTTGGCCTTTCAATAACGTCGTACAAATAGGTCCGCATTTGGAAAAATAGTTCTTCACGAAATAGGAAAGTCAAGAAATTCTTGACCTTCACAGTGTTGCTGTTGAGTTTTCAGCATTTGAAAGTGTGATCGGAGTCAGATTGACCCGAACATGTTAGGAAGGTTTAGCATAAGCGGTGAAGCGAAGAGTAACACAGTAACAAGTTTACTGAGTAAATGTCTTGAATAACTTCGTAGGTAACGTGAACATAACAGAATATGTAGATTAGGGTGGCTCAAATTTTTATTCCAAAAACTTTTTTCGAATGTTTTGATTGGCCGCCCTCTTATTCGATTTTATTTGATGCCGTGATGCTCTGGACAAAATTTCAGCCAAACCGGTCAACGTTTGGGTTTTTAGATTATGAAGAATTTAATACAGAATGTTATGCTGAAAACCGTGAAAAGATTAGTGTTTACCAGGTAAAGTTATTAGCATTTCTCTGAAGTGGGGTTCGAGCAAATTTCGTTTCTTTTACCGTTAAAAAGAAATAAATTCATCCATACAACACTCCAATAAAATGCTAATATGTTTGCTTAATAAACTCTAATCTTCTCGCGGTTTTCAGCACAACATTATTATTATTATTATTTATTCAGACTACAGTTCGGAAAACGTGTCCGCGGGATTTGTTACGGGATTTTGCTCCGGGTTTTGTCAGGGAAAATTTTCCGCCAATAAGTCTCCACTGTCAAAACATTTTCCGTGATTGAGTTTACACTTCAGGATTTGGCTTCAGGGATTTGAGAATCTGCGTATCCTCGCCCGTGCTTGAGTTTACACTTCGGGGTTTTGATTCGGATTTTACAAGAGGTGGAAAGATAACGAGAAGAGGGAGATATAGCGAGAGAAAGGGAGATAATGAGTGAGAGAGAGCGATTGAGTGGGAGAGAAAGAGGAAATGAGTGAGCGAGTGAGTGAAAATGAGTAAGTGAGAGTGGGTGAGTAAGTCAAAGTGAGTGAGTGAGAATTCGTGAGTAAGTGAGAATGAGTGTGTGAGAATTCGTGAGTAAGTGAGAATGAGTGTGTGAGGTTGAGTGAGTGAGTGAGAATGAGTGTGTGAAAGTACGTGAATGAGAGAGAGTGTGAGTGAGTGAGAAAGAGTTAGTGAGTGATTGAGTGAGAGTGAATAAGTGAGTGAGCCAGAGTTAGTGAATGTGAGTGAGTGAGTGAAAATGTGTGTGTATGAGTGAGATTGAGTGAGTGAATGAGAGAGTGAATGAGTGAGAGGAGTCAGAGCGAGTGAGTGAGAATGAGTTAGAGCGAATGAGTGAGAATGAGTTAGAGCGAGTGAGTGAGAATGAGTTAGAGTGAGTGAGTGAGAATGAGTTAGAGCGACTGAGTGAGAATGAGTTAGAACGAGTGAGTGAGAATGAGTTAGAGCAAGTGAGTGAGAATGAGTTAGAGCGAGTCTCACTATGCACTATTTCTCAATTATCACTGCTTACTTTTCACTTCTTAGTACTCATTTCTCACTTTACTCTTCTTACTTCTCATTCTCAATTCTCACTTCTCATTTTTTCACTTATCATTCTTCACTTCTCACCTCTCATTAGTCACTTTTCACTTTTCACTACTCATTACACTACTCATTTCTCACTACTCAACTCTCACTTCTAATTGTACACTTCTTACTTCTTATTCTCACTGCTCATTGTTCATTCCTTACTTACTCATTTTTTCATTTTTCGCTTATCATTCCTTAGTTTTCTTTTCACACTTCTCACATTTCTCACTTTTCACTATCCACTTCACTAAATTCTTCCCATAATAAATTTCCGTCATAGATTACACATTTCCCGTGCAGAATCAATTCAAGCGAAATTGTTTCCTCGCGGGATTTGCATCTCTACACATGGGATTTTTCACCGTACACTTTTCCCGCGATTGGGTTTACACTTCAGGAAAATATTTTTCCGTGTAGACTTCTGCTCCTGTCACGGGAAACGCAAATCCCGCTCCCATTTAAATTGCATGGGAGACTAAATCCCGGGACACGTTTTCCGAACTGTAAATCAGCCTTAAGGCTGAAGTGGCATGTGCGGTATATAAGAGTCTTCTCCATTCGGCTCGGTCCATGGCTACTAGACTGGCCCAGATTACTATGGGGAGAAAACAGCTGATGCAACTCGTGGTTCATTCGCCTCCTCCACGTACCGTCCACCATATGCACCCCACCATAGATGGTACGCAGCACTTTCCTTTCGAAAACTCCCAGTGCGCGTTGGTCCTCCACGAGCATCGTCCAGGTCTCGTGTGCGTAGAGGTCTACCGGTCTAATGAGCGTTTTGTAGATTGTCAGTTTGGTACGGCGGCGAACTCTATTTGATCGGAGCGTCTTACAGAGTCCAAAGTAGGTACAATTTCCAGCCACTATGCGTCTCCGAATTTCTCCGCTGGTATCACACAATATCTTCTACCACCTCGATTTCGTCACCACCGATGCAAACTCGAGGTGGGTGGCTCACATTGTCTTCTCTTGAACCTCTTCATATCATGTACTTCGTCTTCGACGTGTTGATGACTAGTCCGATTCGCTTAGCTTCCCTCTTCAGTCTGATGTAGGCTTCCTTCATCTTCTCAAAGTTACGTGCCATAATATCTATGTCGTAAGCGAAACCAAATAGCTGGACAGACTTATTGAAAATTGTACCGTCTCTTCACGGTCTCGATCTTCCTGTTAGCGCTTTTTCCTCCGAAAAATCGAGTTTTGTCTGTTCCGCGCCCGTTTGTATCGTGCCTCGTTCGCCTTCATGCGGTGTTGCAGCAATCTCGCCCATGCTGCATTCTTCTCTTCCACTAATTGCTCACATGATTTATTAGTAGCTGATTTGTGTATTTTTGGGTTTTTGATCGAATCGCATCAGCCGAAACCTATATAAAAGTTCATTTAATCATCATACAATGTTCTGTGAAATTGTTCTGTAGCATACCAACTGCCGTTTTTGCAATTCTGAGGTCAATCGAGCAATCAGAACCAATTTCCAGATCGAATGATTGACGGAGGTGTATTTTCCTATACATTTTGGCTGAAATCCCCATACAAACTTCAAATCAAATGCGCCAGCTTATGCAACAAGCGATTGAGCTGAAATTTTCAGAGATTGATTTTCTCACCCAAAGACACAATCCTGGAGGGTGCCCCGTGGAATTAGACAACTTTTTGTTTCCTGGGCCAGTCTAATGGCTACACGTCGCCAACCACGCAGTCTACGGAGGGTCCGCAAGTCATCCTACACCTGATCGATCCACCTTGCCTGCTGCGCACCTCGCCTTATTGTGCCCGTTGGATCGTTGTCGAGAACCAGTTTCACCTAATTACTCTCCGACATTCTGGATACGTGCCCGGCCCACCGCAGTCGTCCGATTTTCGCGGTGTGAACGATGGATGGTTCTCCCAACAGCTGATGCAACTCGTGGTTCATTCGCCTCCTCCACGTACCGTCCGCCATCTGCACCCCACCATAGTTGATACGCAGCATTTTCCTTTCGAAAATTCCCAGTGCGCGTTGGTCCTCCAAGAGCATCGTCCAGGCCTCGTGTCCGTCGAGAACTACCGGTCTAATGAGCGTTTTATAGATAGTCAGTTTGGTACGGCGGCGAACTCTATTTGATCGGAACGTCTTGCGGAGTCCAAAGTAGGTACAATTTCCAGCCACTATGCGTCTCCGAATTTATCCGCTGGTATCATTTTCGGCAGTCACCAGTGAGCCCAAGTACACAATTTCTTCTACCACCTCGATTTCGTCACCACCGAAGCAAACTCGAGATGGGTGGCTCACATTGTCTTCTCTTGAAACTCTTCTTATCTTCGATGTGTTGATGACTAGTCCGATTCGCTTAGCTTCCCTCTTCAGTCTGATGTAGGCTTCCTCCATCCTCTCAAAGTTACGTGCCATAATATGTATGTCGTAGGCGAAACCAAATAGCTGGACGGACTTATTGAAAATTATACCGTCTCTTCACGGTCTCGATCTTCCTGTTGGCGCTTTTTCCTCCGAAAAATCGAGTTTTGTCTGTTCCGCGCCCGTTTGTATCGTGCCTCGTTCGCCCTCGTGCGGTGTTGCAGCAATCTCGCCCATGCTGCATTCTTCTCTTCAACTAACTGCTCACATTCGCCGTCATACCAGTCGTTTCTCTGATCCGGGGCCATCGTGCCTAGTGCAGCGGTTGCGGTGCTTCCAATGACGGATCGAATATCTCTCCAGCCATCTTCAAGAGATGCTGCGCCTAGCTGCTCTTCTGTTGGGAGTGCCACTTCCAGCTGCTGCGCGTAAGCCGCCCAATGTTTAGCCGCTGTGGACGACTCCGACGCGTGTTGTACACCGTCGAGAGTTTTGAGCGCAGACATACTGCAACGAGGTAGGGGTCGGATTCAATATTCGCACTGTGGTAAGTGCGTATGTTCGTGATGTCGGAGAAGAATTCACCGTCGATTAGAACGTGGTCGATTTGGTTTTCCGTTACTTGATTAGGTGATCTCCATGTGGCCTTGTGGATATTCTTGCGGGGGAAGAAAGTGCTTCGGACTACCATTCCACGGGAGGCTGCAAAGTGTATGCATCGTTGGTCGTTGTCGTTCGATACGGTATGCAGACTATCCGATCCGATGACCGGTCTATACTGAGCGTTCATGTCACCGATGACGATTTTGACGTCCCGCAGTGGGCATCCGGCTGTCTGCTCCAGCTGTACATAGAACGCTTCTTTCTCGTCGTCGGGTCTCCCTTCGTGTGGGCTGTGCACGTTGATGATGCTATAGTTAAAGAATCGGCCTTTTATCTTCAGCTTGCACATCCTTGCGTTGATTGACTGCCATCCAATCATGCGTTAGCGCATCTTTCCCAGCACTATGAAGCCGGTTCCCAGCTCGATGGTGGTGCAACAGCTTTAGTAAAAGGTTCGATGCCCGCTTTTCCACACTTTCTGTCCTGTCCAGCAGATTTCCTGCAGCGCTACGACGTCGAATTTGCGGGGATGTAATTCATCGTAGATCATCCTGTCGCAACCTGCGAAGCCTAACGACTTGCAGTTCCATGTTCCAAGCTTCGAATCGTGATCCTTTATTCGTTACCTAGGTCGTTGCCGATTGTATCGAGTAGTATTATCTTCTATGTCGTTCATAATGGTTGTTTTTAAAGGCGGCTTATTGGGCCTGCGCAAACCTCCTGTCTCGTCGGAGAGCCGTCGTGTCAGGGCTGTTTAGCGTCCCACCTAACACCAGGACTTGGGCTTGTGCGCTTTGAGAGGCACACGGTCGCTTTGGCGTAGCCTACTTGCGGATACATGCAACTTTTTATAGAGGTTTAACAGGGCCCACTGTCATACCCCATCACATCCTAGGTAGGCGCCACAACTCGCAGATGGCCTGGGGAAGGGTCGTCAAGCCCATGGACATAGTCCATGCTGCCCCCCATAGTTCCTGCTGTAGATGTATGTAGTTCCTCAATTTCTTAGACACAGTACCTGCTACTCGGTGCCAATTCTTTTTTTCTTTTCAACTGTATTTTTTTTACAGTGCAGCACTCTAGATTGATTTATGTTTTGAATGTCTTCAAAACTCACCAACCTTTTGCATTTTTGTAATCTTAAAAATGGCTATATGGGCTTGTACGGGTACCATGAGTTGATTTAAATTTTGTACCAAGCCCAGTTGACTTGGTAGATTAATGAGTTTGAACCTCAAAATGTTTTGGTGAACTCAGAACATCCTATTTGGACATATCCAAACGGTAATTCATACGCATGATTGTTCAGGGGTTGTATGGGTACTATGCGTTACTTTTGGTTTTGTTCCGAGCCGAGTTGAATTGGTAGATCAATAGGTCTGAACTCCACATGGATTTCCCGATTTGGGCCAAGTTTTTTCACCAAGCGTAATTGATCTGGTAGACCATGGTTCTGAACTTCTCAGTGATTTGGAGAACTAGAAACATCCTATTAACCCAGACAACCACACATCGCATAAGAATGTACTAATAAAATCGTTTACCGATCCAAATTTCATCAAAATCGCATTGAGGTGCAGAAGCTCATCAGTTTATTTATGAATTTTCCCGCATAGTAGGCTATTTTACGACTTAATTCCAGTTTCATTTGTTGTCATCGCATATTCCTGCAAACAAACTCAAATGAAATCGGATTATCTGTCAAACAGAGTTTGTTATCACAAACTACATCGCAATGTATAACGAACGAACTCGCATAAAAATCGTACACATCGCATATACTGCCGTGCAACGTCGAGTAAAAAATACACATATATCGCCTCCACTTTTGTATGTAAAAAGCCTTTTCACAACTGGTATGCGATAAAAATTGTGTGCAGAGGCATCGCATAACAAAAAACAATTCTATTATGCATGCATTCTGGTTGTCTGGGATGGCATATCAAAATCGTAAATCATGTGCATGGATTCTCAGGGCCTGTATGGGGATTATGTGTTGCTATTGACTTTGTATCGAACCCAAAATCGTTTGGAAAACCTAGTGAAGCGCACCGACGGGGCGAGACGGACCCCGCCGGCCGGCCGCGCGGCTGCACTGGTTTTCTTTTTGTAAGTAATTAAAACGCGTACACACCGCGTTGGGATTCAATCAAGACTCCTTTATTCACTTAAAATTAACTTACAGCTAACCTGTAGTAGAATTGACAATTTTCTCTCTCTTTCTCTACAATTAATTACTCTCTCTCCTGACAGCTCATTTGGAATCTTGCCAAGTGCTGTATTTTGCTTGAAAAACAAAAGTAAGCAGACTTGAAAAACAAAACCCTGTTGCTGGGTGCAAAACTCTTTTCTAGCGCGGTTCGGTGCCAAGGTAGGTAAACTGACTCCGCATAAAAGATTGTGACGAATCCCCCTGAAGGAATTTAAGTAGTTGGGGTCGTCACACTAGAAAATTTATTGAAATATTGATTGCTTTTCGATATCCGGCATATCTAAATAGTATTCGGAACATTGACTTAGAACAACACTTAGGAAGCATCCATAAATTACTTATCCAGTTGCTGGAACGTCTGAGAAAAAGTTAGTAAAGCTTCGAAGATTTTTTTAACTAATGTTCGGGGAACTGGGTTAATTACCGTCGATGATTGGACTCAGTAGTGGATTGTAGATGTTGTTTTATCCCCGACATCGATTGAGGATTCTGACCACCAGGCAACAAGTTCATTGCGTTCATGCACCAATTTGGTCCAGGCACTTGATCGAAGAGATTTCCAATCCCTTGAGTATTTCGGGTTCCCACATAGAAACTTTCGGCGGTTGTACAAACACGACACTTTTATTACATAATTGAAACGAAACATGCATAAAACTTATATATTATTTCTTCATCAGTAATTACAAAATAGATGATATACAACACGTATGATAAGAACTGATCATGCTACCCGGTGGCTGGATTGAAGTGGACTGGTCATCATTTCACACTGCAGACGGTGGACTGGTCCTCGTTGCTCTTGATGCGATGATTTTGTCGGTAAGCCCGCTCTCTCTTCTCTACCCGCTCTTATCTGTTGACCAGTCGTCCTTATCACTCCTTTGTGGTTGATGACGATGATGATGACCGTGCTGTGCATGCTGATGCTGGAGATGAGCAGATCTTAAGGAGAGTGCGTGGTTCGGCGAGCTTCTCTGCCTAACCACCCGAGTTGGCGTACAGCCTCCGTCGATATTGCGATGATGAAGTTGCCTTGCTGGATCCATTGGTGTATACGAACAATGGGAATGCCTTGCTACCGATCGTCTGAACTTGTGCAGCAACATCAGGACGGAGACGATATTTTTCGCAGAGTAGTGATAGCAGGGTTGTAGCTAGTGGGATGATTTTGCTATTACTAAACATCCTCACCCATCCTGAGATTGTCAAATTTCTGAAAAGAGAAAAAACAGATCCTCTTCGCCGGGATGGGATGGTGGATAGGGATGATTCTACTGTGGGTGGTTTGTTGTTCCACTTGGCCTGTCGTCCTCTTCTGGAAGCGGCAGGAAACAAAGCTTCTCAATAGGTCGAATTAATGATCCATTGGCAGTTTTAAGTGTAACAACGCGGACAATTCCGTCACTGCCAGGATGGATATCGCTGATTCGCCCCATTCTCCACTTCATCGGAGGCTGATTATCGTCTTTGATGACGACCAGCTTGCCTACTTCTATTTGAATCCCTGATTTGAATCTTTTATTCCTAGACTGTAGCTGGCATAAATATTCTCTGCGCCATCTCTTCCAGAAATCCTGCAATCTTTTTTGGATGAGTTGCAGGGCATTAAGGCGATTGTTCGGAAGTGAACCCAATTCGGGCTCCGGAATGGATAGCAGGGATGTGCCGATCAGAAAATGGGCGGGCGTCAGTGGTTCGAGGTCATTGGGGTCGTCAGAGAGAGGCGTAAGGGGGCGAGAGTTGAGGCAAGCTTCGACCTGGGTAAGAAGTGTGGTAAAGTCCTCCGGAGACACGGGTGATTCTCCTATTACACGCAGCAAATGGTGTTTGGTTGATCGTACGGCCGCTTCCCATAAACCACCGAAGTGCGGGGCACTCGGTGGTATGAAATGCCACTGAATTCCAACCTTGGCACACTCCTTGGATACGGCGCTGTTATGATCATTGCTCTTCAGCAGCTTCAGCAGATCCTTCAACTGGTTGCGTGCACCGACGAAATTAGTGCCATTGTCGGAGTAAATGTTAGTACACAGTCCTCTCCTCGCCACAAATCTGCGAAGCGCCTGCAGGAACCTGTCAGTGGATAAATCTGACACTAGTTCCAGATGAACTGCCTTCGTACAAAGGCAAACAAAAACTGCTACGTAGGCCTTAACTGTAGCACGTCGTGGGATTGGGCGTAAATAAACAGGGCCAAAGTAGTCGACTCCTGCGTCAGAAAACGGGCGGGATACGGTAACCCTAGCTGCTGGTAAATCTCCCATAAATTGTTGCACTGAAGTGGGTTTACATCGAAAGCATTTCTGGCATCTATGTACGATGTTTCTGATCACGCTTCTACCTCCAAGCGGCCAGAATCGGAGTCTAAGTACACTTAGCATTAGTTGCGGCCCCGCGTGAAGTAGGTGTTCATGATAATGCTGAAGGAGCAGTCGGGTGAACGGATGCCGAGCTGGAAGAACAACTGGGTGCTTTGCTTCGTCTGACTCTAAAGAGTGCTTCAGTCGTCCTCCTAGTTTAAAAAGTTGGTCTTTGGAAAGGAATGGGTTGAACCAGCGTAGTTGTGACCTATTTGGAACCTTGCCTCCCGATGAGATTGCTTTCAATTCCTCGGCGAACACTTCCTTCTGCACCAAACGAACCAACGTACCTTCTGCGTCCCTTAATTCTGACGTGGTGAGAAATCCCACATCATTCCGACTAGTTATTGGTGTTCGGAGCAATTTCATCAGACGCAACCAGTATGCGGTGCGGCGTATGAGGTCGTTGTATGAAGAAAACTTGCTGATGTATTCCTGGTTAAACTCGCTGACACTGGAAGCAGTTGTTGCGATAATTGTCCGCCGTTTTTCGGACTCTTCCTCTCCAGATGTTAGGGGTTCTAATGATCTTGGCCATTTGTCCGAGCTCTCTTCCAACCAGGTGGGACCTCGCCACCAGAATTGGTTGTCGATGATGTCTTGAGGGGCGATGCCTCGGGAAATAAGGTCGGCCGGATTTTGGATTCCGGGCACGTGACTCCACCGACAGCCTTCTGTAATAGATTGAATTTTGCCGTACGATTAGCGACAAACGTGGTCCACGTTGTTGGGTAACCCTGCAACCATCGTAGAACGCAAGTTGAATCCGTCCAGAAGTGAACATGTGCTGAGGTTTGGATAAACGTTCGGATCTTTTCGTACAATTGTGCAGCCAAAACCGCTCCACAAAGTTCCAGCCCAGTGATTGTGTCGCATTTTAACGGAGCCACCTTCGATTTGGTAGAAAGTAGTTTACCTTCCCGTGTGCATCCGTACTTCGGACGTATAAACAAGCACCGTAAGCCTTCTCCAAGGCGTCGGAGAAACAATGGAGTTCAAATTCAACCGCTTCTGGAATTATTACACATTTTTCGATTCGTGCTTGATTGAGAAAGGGTAGTTGCTCGTGGAACCTTCTCCAGGATTCACCTACCATCGGAGATAGTGGCTGGTTGTTCATTCTCGTCACGTATGGTCCACAGAAGCTGCATAAATATCTTTGCCATAGTAATAACAGCTCCCACAAGTCCTAAGGGATCGAATAAAGTGGCTATCACTGACAACACACTGCGTTTTGTATGAACTGTTATGCCATCCAGTGAAATAATGGTGAACTGGAACCTTAGAATGTCCGAAGATGAAATCCAAGCCAGCCCTAAGGTTTTTACTGCTGGATCAGGGTCCAAGTTGATCCCATACGCCAGATTTTCTTCGGAAATGCCTGCTAGGGTTGCTGGACAGTTGGATGCCCATTTGCGAAGTTGAAAACCTCCTCTTGACAGCATCGCATTCAGTTGAATCTGCATCTGCGTTGCTGTTTCCACATCATTCGCACCGGTGATGACGTCATCCATGTAGGTGTCGTCCATGGTTGCACGTGCTGCAAGAGGAAAACGCCCTTCCTCATCCACAGCGAGTTGTTGAAGCGTCCTGGTAGCCAAAAACGGCGCGGGTTTTGTGCCGTACGTTACCGTATTCAGCTCATACGTAAGGACACTTTCCGATGGTGAATTTCGCCAGAGAATGCACTGTAGAGGGCGGTCTTCGGGACGAACGATGACTTGGCGGAACATTTTCTCCACATCTGACACCAGCATGATCTGTTTGGTCCGACATCGAAGAATTATGGACCGAAGATCATCCTGTACTATTGGCCCCACCAGTAGTACGTCATTAAGCGAAACTCCAGAAGACGTTTTACAGGATGCATCGAAAACAACGCGAACCTTGGTTGTTGTTGAAGCTTCTTTCACCACAGGATGATGGGGTAAATAGCATCTTCGAATCGAACTTTGGGAATCTTCAACCAGCATCTTCATATGTCCGAGATTGAGGTATTCTTCCATAAAGGCGACGTACTGTTTTCGAAGTGATGAGTCCCTGGCCAACCTTCTTCGGTTCCTTGCAGTCGTCGAAATGCAATGTCCCTTGATTCACCCAACCTTGACACAGCGCCTTTCATCATCGGTAGAGCAACGGTGTACCGACCATGCGTATCCTGTTGAACCGTATTTGAGAACCATTCCTCGCAACGCTTCTCTTCTGGTGAATGAGCCTTACCTGACTCTACCGCCTCGCAGGACCAAAAACGCGCGATTAAAGTATCCAAGCCATCCAACGCGGACACGTTGCAGCTAATGTGAAGAGAGCTTGTTGGAACCGAAATGCCACCGCTGATAACCCAGCCAAACACGGACTGGTTGAGGGTTGGAAGTTGTTCCCCCAGAGAAATCCTTTTTCCTGTTTCGAAAAAGTCGAAGAAGTACTCGATGCCAAGTACAATATCCACTCCATTAGATTCGAAGAATGTAGGATCCGCCAACTGAATTCCGCTTGGCAGTGTCCAAGCAGCCGTATTGATAGTGGTTGTTGGAAGATTCACCGTGACCTTTGGAAGAACCAACAAGGCTAGTTCACGGGAATATTCGAAACTCGTGAATGAAGTACCGCTTGAATCCTTTGCCGAACCTTGGTCGCCGCCTGACCAATTCCTGCCACCGAAATATCCACTCGATCTCGATGAACTTTTAACCGCTGACTCAGCCGCTCTGTAATGAAATTACTTTCGGATCCGGAGTCCAGTAATGCACGAGCAGGAAATCGGTTGCCGATGTCATCTTCAATCATCACAACTGCTGTTGCCAAAAGAACCCGTTTGAGATGTTGGTGAGCTGTAGCGGACACTACAGTTTCCGTGGCTGCCACGTTGGCCACTTGGGTGTTGGATGAATCTCTTTGATTATTGGGTACCGATGGCTGGTTGCCCCCAGCCACTGCCGCCACCTTGGGTTCTTTCTCCTTCCCCTGCTTAAAACATACTAGGGTATGGTGTCGACCCTTGCAGTTCTTACAGGAGTATTTTGCTTGGCATTCCTTGGCATGGTGCCCCGTCCTGAAGCAATTCCGACAAAGTCCATGAGTTTTAAGTAGACTATCCCTGTCCGATACCGTCATTCGATGAAACTCGTTGCACTGGTACAGAAAATGATCTGATGAACAAACAACGCAGCGTCCCCTTGACGCCTGGGTAGAACTATAGCTGGTCTTCACCGTTGATTGCTTCGCCTTCGAGTACTGCTGTATTTGACCGGCACCCCTAGTGTCGGTAGATTTTGCCGGAAGGCTGTCCAAAACCTGGATTCGACGCCGCAGAAACTCGAATAAATCCTCCAATGTATCCTGCTGCTTCGCCGATGAGACCTCTTCCCACCCCCTACGCGTAACTGGATCCAATCGTGCAGTGAGGATGTTCACAAACAGAAGATCCTTGTACTCGTTCGGCTGGACGACCTGGTCGAGTGTGTGCACGATTCGTTCAAAGCCTTCAACCAGGGTGTGCAGGTCTGCACCTGATTCCTTCGAGAGTGTGGGCAGCTTGAAGAGAGCTTGTACCTGCCGCTTCCTTAGCTGCTTGCTGTTATTGTAGCGCTTCAACAGCAAATCCCACGCCACTTGATAGTTGGCCTTTGTGATTGGAAGTGGATCAATGAGAGCCTTGGGTTCTCCTTGAAGACAGCCCTTCAAGTAATGAAGTTTTTCCACTTCCGGTAGATCCACTTTCCAGTGGATGAGCGATGTGAATAGGTCGCGGAAACTCAGCCACTCGTCGATGTCCCCGTTGAACGTCTGCAGCTGGATCTGCGGCAAACGTACGTGATCGACAATTGCTGAAGCCCCATCTCCACCTCGAGTTCGGCTGTTCCAGAACCTGGGGTTTCTGGAACGATTTGATCTTGTCCGTTAGGAAGGACTTGATCTCATAATATCGATCGCTGAATTCCTCACGTTCCTTCTCAAGCGACGTCTTTTCCTCGTTGTATTCTTCGTGAGCGAAGATCTCCACCATGGTAGCACTGTAGCTCTCCCACAGCTCATCCAGTTTTGCAATACGTATTTCCACCTCTGTAACAGTATTCGCATCAGAAAATGCCTCGGTGAACCGCTGAATGTCGTTGAAGGACAGTTGAGCTGCCTTCAGTCGCGCTGTCAATGCCCTCATTGACGGCGCCTTGGAAGCTGATGCTCCAGCGGGTGGTGCCATGTTGCCGTCGTCACAATGGTGATAATTAGGAAGAGAGAGGTACGGTGTAGTATACTGCGAGAGGCCTAGCTTCGCCAGGCATATACTATTTTAATTTACCCGGAGAAACGAGTAATGATACTCCAGATCTGAATTCTACAACCGCAACAAGATGACGTCACACTGTCGACTCCAACGAATGACAACTCAGGTATGACGAGGAAAGTTGAAGAGAGAAAATGTTGTGTAGTAGGCAGAGTGCAGGCCTAGCTTCGCAAGGCATATACTGCATTAATTTACCCGACAAACAGGAAGTGATGCTCCAAGTTCAATCAATCAGTCATACAAACAGCCTTGCGTTCAGTTCCACATAAAATGTCACATCAAATCGTCATAACTCGAACAGAACCAGATATGGACGAAGAGGAGAGAATTTGGTGTAGTATCCAAAAGAGATGGCTTCGGCCAGGCATATACTGCGGCAACTCACCACAGGAAACAGTTACAGCACCGATCAATCCACCAAATGTCCACAGAAAACACCCCGAATACAATCGAATCCAACTTATAGCAATCCAAACTCAAAGATGGTGGAGCCCAGAAGGGCAACAGGGCTCAGTGGTCAGAGAGGTAAAACGAAGAGGTTTTGTCCAAATTAAAATGGTGTAATATCATTGACCTTGCTTCGGCAGTACACTAAATTCCTAATTTACCTGGACAAAAGTGATGCGATGCTTCCTCTCTGTGCTGAAACCCTTTGCACCGGGTAGAAGTAGCTCGAGTTCTCCCGGTTTGGTATACCAATCGATGTTCAGTTCGGTTTATCCTATTCCAAACCAGGATAGCCAGTCGTCGACTTGTCCACCAGTAGTTATGCCCGATGTCCACCAGTTAGACAGCTAGTCCATGGCCTTCTCAAATTACTCGATGATCCATGAATTGTACACGCCTATGGTTTTTCCCGAATGTTGACGTCAGATAGGGTAATTGGATTCGATCACCATAAAATGTCCACTTTCGATCGAATCCACTCCAAACCGTCCGTTTGGTTCACGTTCAAGTCACCAGGTCACGCAAGATAACAGATGTTAGTAGGTTGTAAGATGCCTAGCTTGGCTGGACATATATGCGAAGCAATGGGTTCACTAACCTGCACAAAACTCTATTCCGATGAAGTCCAAGCCAAACCGATGGCGGTCATCCGCGATGGCGATCCAGATAAGACAAATCCTTTAGCAGATCCTTTCAAAGGAACAAAGCCACCGATTGTTTACCAGTATGATGGCGGTTTTGGATCCTGTGCGCGCAGCACCTTCTATGAATCAATTGTCTCCGGCGTGATGGCGCCAAGTTTATTAGTTGATACTGTTCTAATAACGTGTCGTAGCCTCGATCCGTAATAGAGCTTCCGTAGTTCCCAAATCCGGGTGGTCCTCATCCGGTTCGAAGGACCAAAATGTTCGGGGAATTGGGTTGATTACCGTCGATGATTGGGCTCAGTAGTGGATTGTAGATGTTGTTTCATCCCCGACATCGATGGAGGATTCTAACCATCAGCCAACAAGCTCGTTGCATTCATGCACCAATTTGGTCCAGGCACTTGATCGACAAGATTTCCAATCCTTTGAGATTTCGGGTTACCACATAGAAACTCGCGGCGGTTGTAGAAACACGACACTTTTATTAGTTATTTGACACGAAACATGCATAAAACTTATATATTATTTCTTCATCAGTAATTACAAATAGATGATATACAACACGTATGATAAGAACCGATCATGCTGCCCGGTGGCTGGATTGAAGTGGACTGGTCATCGTTTCACACTGCAGACGGTGGACTGGTCCTCGTTGCTCTTGATGCGATGATTTTGTCGGTAAGCCCGAGAGCGATTCTCCCCGCTCTTATCTGTTGACCAGTCGTCCTTATCACTCCTTTGTGGTTGATGACGATGATGATGACCGTGCTGTGCATGCTGATGCTGGAGATGAGCAGATCTTAAGGGAGAGTGCGTGGTTCGGCGAGCTTCTCTGCCTAACCACCCGAGTTGGCGTACAGCCTCCGTCGATATTGCGATGATGAAGTTGCCTTGCTGGATCCATTGGTGTATACGAACAATGGGAATGCCTTGCTACCGATCGTCTGAACTTGTGCAGCAACATCAGGACGGAGACGATATTTTTCGCAGAGTAGTGATAGCAGGGTTGTAGCTAGTGGGATGATCTTGCTATTACTAAACAACTAATTTTGTTTGCTAATTATATAATACATGCATTCATCTCTTAGACTATGTATTCCGTGTTTTCTTAACACTATCGTCCTTATTTGCTATGTTATATTTTTAGTTATTATTAATGAGGCATTCCACGGGGCATGTCAGTCGATCCTGAGCGACCATTTCGAAAATATTTGAAACTCTGCACAGTTTTTCAATTTCATCTAAATCGTCATTTTCGATATCAAATCTTCATATTGAGTCACGACTAACTTTTCAAAAGGGTGTATGTGAAAATGGTTCAAAAATATTTAAAAAGCTGCACAGCGAAACGGAATGTTCGATTGTTATGATTTTTTCAGCAAAGTTAGACAACTAAATGGTTCTTAAGAAAATGTGCACAGTAAAAAAAAATTTTTTTTGCCTTTAAAAATATCATTTTGTCACAAAACTCAAATATCTCAAAACCCTATCTTTTTCGAACGTAATTTTTTAGGAAAACGGTCCATTATATTAGCTATCTACCATAAAAATTTGGTGATGGTAAACTAATAAACAAAAAGTTATGACATTTCAAACATTTCACAATTTTCACATTTAGTACATAAAAATTTTTTTCTGTGTAAGTTATTTCGAGAATTGCAGTTTGATGCAGATTTTATTGTTAAGGAACGTGATTTAAACAAGTTGTTTTCATGATATTTTGATTTAATTATTCATAGCATCTATAAGAAACTTAGACACGATCCAGTGTTGTGATCAAAAGTATTGATAGTGTCATAATTTTCATTGCACGTGACTGGCGAAAAATTCTTTTAATAGTGTTGAAACCTGTTGATAATAACGTTGATAGAAACATATCAGAAATGTTATTTTAAGACAAAAGCTGCAAAATCAAAGATTTATATACACGTGTACGTCTATAGTTTACCTGCAAAAATATACCTCTTAGAGAATAGACTTTATGATCGGGAGGAAACGGGTATCTTCAACAACAACAAATGCATGATAGGTACATACTATGACAATGCTCACGAAAAAGCAAAAAATTACTACTACTAAGGATGTTAAAGATCTGATAGTAATTTTTTTCTTCAGTCACAAATGACACCAAACTAGTCAGTAAAAACTTAAAAGTGATTTTGTTTATTGAAATATTACGAACAACATGAGTAGCCGCTTTCTCAACTGTTGTAGGCCGTTTGATGGAAAAAAGTGTTCAAAAGAGTTACGAAATCTCACCGAAAGCACCATAGATAAACTGAAAGCGACTGGTTATGCTCCAATGTCCACATTGAATACAAATTTACGCATTTGCACGTCCTGCCGTCTAAACGTTGACAAAAGAGCAATCTGTATATCATCGGTTGAGCAGAGCGCAGGAAGTTCGAAAACGACAGCAACTGAGGAATTGCCAGATGTATCGACAACAACTGAGGAATTACCAGAAGTATTAAGTGCTGAGAGCCTTGCCACCGTACCATCAGCGAAATCTGTTTCAACAAATCAATCGGAAGATGAGTGTATCCAAAAGGTCAACATCGAACGCTTTAACGAGGGCATAGCTGGGATAAAAGTGACTCTGATTAAATGGAGTAAGATGGACTACGTTTATTACCCGGAGAAAAAATACCGTGAAATAAACGAAGCTGTACGAAGAAACCTCTTCAAATTAGGACCTGATGATGTGGAAAATACAGACTACGATGAGGTAATTATAAATATGAAGGAAAGGTTCTCGAATGCAGCCACGACAAGGAAAGAAAAATTATTGATTTTGTCGATGCTGCCAAGTTCGTGGTCTATTCAGGATGCCATTGATGAGTTCAAAACCAATAGAAATACAGTAAAAGAGGCAAAACAATTGAAGAATAACTGTCTTTCAACCAAAAATACTAGGTCTAGTACTGCATTAACAGATGAGACAAAAGAAATAGTAGTTCAATATTTTGAAGATGATGAAGTAAGTCGAGCTATGCCTGGTCAAAAGATTATGTATCAGTAAAAAGATGGAAAGCGTCAAGCAATCCAAAAACGATTAATGATGACGACTTTGAAAGAAGCGTACACACGCTTCAAGGAAATTCACGATAATATTAAAATAGGTTTTCCTCATTTGCAAGCCTTCGGCCAAGGCAATGTAAGCTTCTTTCCAATTCAGGAACACATAATGTGTGTGTGTGCACAACCCATGAGAATATTAATCTTATTTTACATAGTTTGAAAAGAATCAATTTAACAAAGGATATTAAAATGTTAACTGGTAGTCTTTTGTGTGAAAATACAACATCAAATTGCTATCTACGATCTTGTTCGGATTGTCCAGATTCTTCATCATTGGAAAATACTTTATTCGCTGAGTTTGAAGAAAAATATATTGATCAGTTATGATTTGAGCAATGGGTGACCACGGATAGGTGTGACATAGAAACTATTGTAAAACCTGTAGATGAGTTTGTGTCATATTTTTGCTTGAAATTAGAAAGTTTAATCCCTCACGATTTCATTAAAACAGAACAATCCAGCTTTTAAAAAATACGAAAAATACATTACAAAATGGTGAATTTTTAGTCATTTGTGATTTTTCTGAAAATTACAGCTTTGTATTGCAAGATGAAGTGCAGTCCCATCACTGGAACGTACAACAAGCTACAATTCATCCATTCGTTATTTATTTTAATGGAAGTACGCAAATTGAACACTTAGTTTTATTATAATTTCCGAAGATTTAAGACACGATTCAGTATCCGTAAACTTGTTCATTGAAAATGATTAACTTTTTACGCGTTGATAAGCATAAAGAAGTCAAAAAGATATATTTCATGTCTGATGGAGCAGCGTCGCAGTACAAAAATCGTAAGAATTTTTCGAGCCTATGTCAATTTAAATCAATGTACGGAATTGATGCAGAATGGCATTTTTGCTACATCACATGGCAAAGGTCCTGGTGATGCTATTGGAGGAACAATAAAGCGCATGGCCACAAGAGCAAGTGTAGCCAAAGAACGTGAGCATCCAATTAAAACTGCGAAAGAACTTTTTGATTGGGCAAATCGCAGAAAAGAAAAAGATTTAACCAAATTATCATTTTGTTTTACTACTACTGAAGAGTACGAAATAAAGGCTTCAGAGCTCAGCGAGCAATTTAATAACGCGAAAACGATCCAAGGAACCCAAAAATTTCACTGTTTCATTCCATTGTCGGAAAATAAAATTAAAGCAAAACTATAATCAAACTGTGCTGATAATAATTCAAAAGTGTTCGATATTTTAAAGAATTTGAATAAAATAAATAAAAATAAGTATTAATAAACTGTTTTCATGATATCATAACCCATACCAAAATTCAAACCCAAAACTCTTAGAGTTTCTATAACAACATTGTGTAACTGCCACATTTAATTTAATACTTAGGATAATATTAATTCATTTTTATTTATTTATACATATAATATTTATACATATAATATACATAATATCGATGAATACATAAATATGGAATATCATACAAACAACTTGTTTAACTCACGCAAGGCCCTTAACAATAAAATCAGCATCAAACTGCGATTCTTGAAAAAAAAATACACGGAAATTTTTTTTTGTTTACTATATGTGAAAATTGTGAAATGTTTGAAATGTCATAACTTTTTTGTTTATTAGTTTACCATCACCAAATTTTTATGGTAGATAGCTAATATAATGGACCGTTTTCCCTAAAAAAATTACGTTCGAAAAAGATAGGGTTTTGAGATATTTGAGTTTTGTGACAAAAATGATATTTTTAAAGGCAAAAATTTTTTTTTTCTGTGCACATTTTCTTAAGAATCACCATTTAGTTGTCTAACTTTGCTGAAAAAATCATAACAATCGAACATTCCGTTTTTGCTGTGCAGCTTTTTAAATATTTTTAAACCATTTTCACATACACCCTTTTGAAAAGTTAGTCGTGACTCAATATGAAGATTTGATATCGAAAAATGACGATTTAGATGAAATTGAAAAACTGTGCAAAGTTTCAACTCAATAGAAAATCATGAATTAAAAATTTTCTTAAATTTTGATGCTGTTGCTTGGAATCGCTCAGCATACAACATGGCAGGTCTAAAATTTGTTTGTAAATCAAAAGTTTGTTCTTAAGACAAAGTTTTGATTTTCTGTTTATAAGTGGATATAGACACTTAATATATTTGTTACATTTGGCTTGAAGGCCTTCAATGTGATTTTTAAAGTTAATTTTTGATCTAGCAGAAGTCCTAAATATTTAGCTTCGCTAGACCAATTAATTGGAACCCCATTCATAGTGACAATATGTCTGCTAGAAGGTTTCAAATAAGAAGCTCTCGGCTTATGTGGGAAAATTATAAGCTGAGTTTTGGAAGCATTCGGGGAAATTTTCCATTTTTGCAAGTAAGTGGAGAAAATATCCAAACTTTTTGCAATCTACTTAAATGACACGAAGGCTACGCCCTTTGGCTGAGAGACCTGTGTCCTCTGCAAACAAAGATTTTGACACCCTGGTGGTAAATCAGGTAAGTCAGATGAAGCGAGCTGAGTCCTCTCTGGAGTGGCCTCAGCCATTTCCAGCTCCTAGGGAATGTGATATTGTCGGTGGAGAGAAGAACAAGCTCTACCTTAACTCTAATTTATTAATTCTAATTACGTGCTATATATACATTGTCAGGTAACTATCGAGAGGTAAATATTCATAATTATTTACCCGTCGATGAGCTGCTTTATCATCCTAAACTACCTCGACGGGTAGTTGGTACAGGACAATGTAGTGGTAGATCACCACACAGAAGTAAAAATGTTATACAAAATGGGCCCCAGTATGTTGCCTTGGGGGACACCAGCCCTTACAGGTAATCTATCAGATTTAGAATTCTGATAGTTTACCTGCAGTGAGCGATCTGATAAATAATTTTGGATCGGTTTAATAATGTACAGAGGAAAATTAAAATTCATCAATTTTACAATCAAACCTTCATGCCAAACACTGTCAAATGCTTTCTCTATATCAAGAAGAGCAACTCCAGTCGAATATCCTTCAGATTTGTTGAGCCGAATTAAGTTCGTAACTCTTAATAACTGATGAGTGGTTGAATGCCCATGGCGAAAACCAAATTGCTCATCAGCAAAAATAGAATTGTCATTAATATGAACCATCATTCTATTTAAAATAATCTTTTCAAACAGTTTGCTTATTGAAGAAAGCAAACTGATTGGGCGATAACTAGAAGCCTCAGCTGGATTTTGTCCGGCTTCAAAATTGGAACAACTTTGGCATTTTTCCATTTATCTGGGAAGTATGCCAATTGAAAACATTTGTTAAATAAATTAACCAAAAAGGATAAAGAGCTCTCAGGAAGTTTTTGATAAGTATGTAGAAAATACCATCATCACCCGGAGCCTTCATATTTTTAAATTTTCTAAACTTCATCCAAATCAGTTCCCAACGAAGGGTCAAAAACATTATCTTGGTTGAGAATGTCTTCGAAGCTTCATGTAACCTGATCCTCAATTGGACTATGGACTAGTGAGACCTAGACTAAAATTATGGGCACTCTCGAACTGCTGAGCAAGTTTTTGAGCCTTTTCGCCATTTGTTAATAAAATTTTATTTCCCTCTTTAAGCGCTGGAATTGGCTTTTGAGGTTTTTAAGAATTTTCGTTAATTTCCAAAGGGTTTCGAACTGGGATCCAACTTCGAGACATTATTTTCAAAGTTGGTATTTCTCAGAATAGCGAAACGTTTTTTAATTTCATTTTGCAAATCTCGCCAAATAACTTTCAACGCGGGATCGCGAGTTCTTTGGTATTGCCTTCGCCTCACATTTTTAAGACGGATCAGTAGCTGAAGATCATCGTCAATAATAATGGAGTTGAATTTAATTTCACATTTCGGAATTGCAATGCCTCTGGCTTCGACAATTAAATTTGTCAAAGATACGAGCGCATTGTCAATATCACTTTTGGTATCCAAAGGAATATTAACATCAAAATTCCTATCGATATATGTTTTATATAAATCCCAATCAGCTCTATGATAATTAAAAGTAGAGCTGATTGGATTATAAATGGCTTCTTGTGAGATTTCAAATGTCACAGGAAGGTGATCAGAGTCAAAGTCAGCATGAGTTACCAATCGGCCACACAGCTGACTTGAATCCGTTAAAACCAAATCAATTGTCGAAGGATTTCGAGTGGATGAAAAACAAGTTGGGCATTTGGGATATTGAATAGTATAATATCCCGCAGAACAATCTTCAAATTAAATGTTTCCGTTGGAATTGCTTTGAGCATTATTCCATGAACGGTGTTTGGCATTGAAGTCACCAGTTACGAAGAATTTTGATTTGTTGCGAGTCAGAATTTGAAGATCAGCTTTCAACAAATTCTTTTTGCTGCCCATTGCATTGAAAAGGCAAATAGGCTGCAATGAAGGAAAATTGACCAAAATTTGTTTCAACAGAAACTCCCAAGGTTTCAAAAACTTTGGTTTCAAACGAAGAAAATAATTTATGTTTGATACGTCTATTAATGACAATGGCGACCCCACCACAGGCGCTGTCAAGACGATCATTTCTGTAGATAAAATAATTTGGATCTCTTTTAATGGAGAGTCCTGGTTTTAAATACGTTTCTGTTATAATGGCAATATGCACATTATGAACTGTTAGGAAGTTGAATAATTCATCTTCCTTACCCTTTAGAGAGCGGGCATTCCAATTTAGAACTTTCACACAATTATTTTGACCCATTAAAACGGAGTCCGATAACAATTTTGTGTGTGTACTTTATACAAACCTGAACAGCTTCAGGTATGGTATTTGCTTTGAACATTGCATCAATCATGTGATGCAATTGTGCAGTTAAACCAGTTGACCATTATTTTCCGTTGGGACATGGGTATAAACCTCAGTTTGAGAAGAGAAATTTTGTCTACCAGCAGCGATGTTTGCATACGTAGGTACATTCGAAAAATTGGAATTTACTGAAGTGCTTGCTACCCGTTGACGAGCGGCAAAATTTGTTTGTGAATTGTGGTGGGTATGAATTGCTCGACTTGAAAAATTTCTACCCGTCGAATCTGGGATCCGATTGGAATTTCCTGTCATCAATTTTGCACGGGAATTCAAAACTTTTTGCGAGAAGGGCATTCCAGAAATTGGATTTATGATTGCCCCACAATTTGCACATTTAAATTTATTGGAATCTTCTCTCACAGGACATGCGTCCTTGGCGTGAGAGGTTCCACCACAAATCATGCATTTAGCATCCATGTGACAATGTTTGGTTCCATGACCCCACTTTTGGCACTTACGGCACTGGGTGGGGTTTGGAAATTTCCCCAGGCCTGCGGAAATGTTCCCATGTAACACGGACATGGGACATAATATAGGCCTTTTTCCAACTTTTCATATTATTTAGTTCACTTTTGTTAAAATGAACTAAATAAAATTCTTGAGAAATGCCCCTCTGGGAAGTACCAGAATGGGATTTCTTTTTCAACTTAATTACTTGGACTGGTGGAAATCCAAGTAATTGAGAAATTCTCATCCAGTGATTTGTCATCACTGGGGAGACCTTTCAAGACGACTTTGAACAATCGCTCAGTTTTGTCGTCGTATGTGAAGAATTTATGGCGCTTCTCAGTTAAATACTGAAGAAGACGTTTGCGATCGTCAAAGGATCCCGGTAAAACGCGGCAGTCACCCTTCCTAGCAATCTGAAATGAAACCTTGATCCCCTGAAGGTTACTCAAAATCTCATTCCGGAAGCCAGAAAACTCGGCAACAGATACCACAATTGGCGGAATCCTTTGCTTTTTCGCATGAATCGAATCACCTGGGCTAGAGGTATATTCGATTTGCTCAATTTCATCATTAATCAAATCAAACTGATTGCTTAGTTCGATAAAAGAAGAATTATTTCCGATATTAGAGTTAGAAGGAATATCCGAAGTCTCCAGCTTCCTTCTATTTTATTCACGCTTTGGCAGGACGGTCTTGAAACCTTGTATCTTAGAAGGAAGTGCAGAATTCAGAGACTCACCCTTCTTCTTGTTTTTATTAATACTCATTGCTGAGCGTGGAGACGTGACCTTCTAAGAGGTTTTTCCCAGAACGGTGTCCCTGCAGGATTACCACCGCTTGCCGGATTTTTACTTCCGCAAACGGGTCCAATGTAAAACGAAGGCACGGGTCCTTGCAAAGATCGTAACGGATCAGTGGGTACAAATAGCGCTAAGAAGCACCGTTGAAATTAAAATAGCTTCAGGTAGTATTAAAACTTCCTTCCGCAAAGAACCGCACAGCACGAAAGCATGATGCGGTCTCAATCTTTGCATTGTATTGTCTTCCAACGCTCATCTACACTCTGCCGCTTAAACTTCGAACATTCAGCTACTCTATGCCGAAACAGGGGTGGCATTGTGCATCTCGATTCGAACGTAATTCTATCGAGTCGAACATGTTTGGCATTACGGGTTTCGATTCGATCTCGAAAACGACTCAGCGTTCGAGTATGATCGAGGAGGTACAAGAATAACGAGATGTTTTGGCATTATGTATGCTCGATAGCACACTGAAAAACGACTCAAGTCGAATGAAAAACACTCGTCACCTTTTTAGCTTTCGAATGTTGTTCGAGAGTCATTTCTTTCTGAAAGTTTTGAATTATAATTTGTTATTATTTGTTATAAATGTTTTATTATTGTTTCTTGAGGAAAACAATGTCATAAGTATACCTACTTTTACAGTTCCCTGACAATATGCAATCTCTAATTATCCCGAAATCCGCGTAAAAACGACTTCAACTAAAATCGATTTTTCGAAGTTTTCACGTATTTCTTGACGATTTCGATAAACCGCGTGAAAAATCCATGAGGAAAATCTGCGTAAAAACGTGTTTATTCCAAAATCTACGTAAAAATAAATGAGCTAAATAAAAAAACGCGCATGAGATGACTCAAGTGCATTTAATTAAAACACATAGAAACATCAAAGTAATTTATTATCGAATCCTTCTTTAGCTTTAAATTATTTAGCGCAAAATTGGATCTGTGACATAAATTCGAATGAACATAAAACTTATAATTTGTGTCGTAGCGATATCTCAATTTACAAAACATGTCGTATCGGCATAATGTTTTAATCGGTTGCAACTGCTCAATAAATAATATTGCTTTTTAAAGTCATTGAGCACAATTTGCTTGTTTATAAATTAACTGTCAATTCATGCCATGAGGGATGCTTTTCCAACAGGCAACATACTACACGCAGATGAAATTACTCTTATTCTCTCTGTTTACTCACATTCGCCATGCGCTGAAGGTTGTCTCTCCTGCAGGCGGCATACTAAACACGGAGACAGCTATCTCTTATTCTCTCTGTTTACATTCCGTTTGACAGAACATACTCGATTGAACTAGTACAACACCATTCGAAATCTTGTACTGCGACTGAATGAAGTCGAACGAAATGCATAATGCCGCAATTTTTTTCGAAACGAATCGAGTGATTCGATTCGAGATGCGCAATGTCACCCCAGATCAAACGAAACAAAACAAACAAACAATCGAAAACAGCACAAGGTTTCGGAAATTTCCGTGTGTTTGCACTCGTTGACTGGACACGAGGATGCTCCTTAGTGGGATGCGTCTGGATTCGCGCTCTCTCCTGCGTTGTCGCTGAACGCTGTTGTTTCCCGTTGTTCTGGCTTTTTAGAAGCCTAGGTAGCTCGAAACCTACTTCACTAGCCGCGCTTACGAGCTTCGACATAAACTCGCCGAATGTTACAACAGTAGCTCGCGGTTGCGTTCCTTTGAATACCGCCCAATCCATTTGCATGGAAACGGGTGACTTCTCCACCAGCTCTTCCATTAGCATCGGGTTTGAAAGATGTTCCTGTTGATGGGCTGCTTACAGGTGGTCGACGAAATTTTGGACTGCCAGTACATACTCAAAAATGGTTTCAGGTCTATCTTGTCTAGGGGCCGGAGTTCTGCTTATCCGTTCGTGAAGAGACTTAATTAGCAGCTCAGGGCGCCCGTAGAGGATCCGAAGCGTGTTGACAACCTGCGGTATACATCGGCTAATCTGTTGGACTTCCGTTGAACATGGGCAGATCCTTTCGCACAACCTGCCGCGCCGCTATCTGCTGTGTGTTGAGAACCTGTGGCTGCTCTCTTGATGAAAACGAAATTCTCTTGCAGCTTTCCGAACGCGGTAGTATTATAGAATCCGTTGCGGATTCGGTCAACAAAGTGTCGAAATGGTTGGCAGCTTATCCATCAGGAAGAATGACCGAAAGGAAATCAGCAGGTGAACCATGTATCCCTGCTACCACAATGGTTCCTTTGGCTCCGACTGAAGTACATGGGGCTTCGTCAACAAACAACAATTTCTAAAATTCTAAAAGAATGTTGTGGGGATTACCAAATCCAAATAGCAGACCGTCTAGTTTGTTTTTTGGTAAGCTTTTAGCTAAAAATTCAATTTATTAATTTCTGATTATTTGACCTAACCCAGGGGTAGACGAGCTCGGTGGTCTAGTGGCTACCGCTTCTGCTTTATAAGCAGGAGGTCGTGGGTTCAATTCCAAGCTCGTCCCTTTCCTACTTTGTATTACTATCTTAGTTCTTTCTGTGTTTCACGTTCTACCAGAACGATTCCTACTGTTAAACCATCAACACTAAAGATCCAAAAACCTCCCGTGGTACCTATGAGAGGTCGTAGAGTTCTCTGCATCTTTCTTAAGTAGGTGTCCAACTAACCATCCTTCCCCTTCCTCAGCATTCGCAAGGACGTGGCCAGGTCGACTATTGGAGAGTGCATTGCTTCCATCTAAGAGATAGCGATTAGTCCCAAATCAATATCTTTTTTAATTGAGATATAATTTTTCTAAAAAAAAATGGATAGGAACATTCTTGGTTGTCGTAACTCTAGATTATGGGAACTTCCATTTGTTGCTCCAAATGCATAGAACTTCGCTTCATGATCTGAAAAATGTTATCCTCCCAAACATTAAAAAAAGTTGTGAAGAAACCGTTTTATAGCTCGATTAAAATATGAATTATTCATCTCATGACCTACATTTCCAAACGGGTACGACGAAAACGACCACTATGATGACGACTACCAGCCAACGGGAGGAGGACTCTTTTCGCACTACTCCACCAGCCGTCCGCTTTTGGATCCCGTTTTTTTTCCCGCTGAACTCACGCTCATAGCGATAGGTAGGTCCTATACCTTCCATCCAGCTGCCAGGAACACTGCGAACCCCATAAGAAGCAGCTGGAGTGTCACACACATGACTTCATCGTTGAGCCGTACCTATCCGCTTTGCTGCGCGACTCCGCAGCACTGACTGGTTCCACGCATTTCCACTGCCGGGCATTTTGCCACGCTGCTTTTGAAACTGCTGGCACATGCACATTTAATGCAACAAAGTATCCCGCCATCATCGTCAGAGTCGTCGAAAGAGTTTAGATTTACTGCCTCTTCCTGTGTGCCGGTTCGGTATCGGGCGGTATGCAGATTTCGCAGGGCGGAGAAAATTTACGAACATACGCACTGCAAGTATGCGCTGCTGCATGGATAGCAAAGTTACTGCTCTTCGGTGAGCCCTCCCTGTTCCATGATGTTATTATAGGAATATGGTTTGCATCTTACACATAAACAGTACATATTCAGAGAATGCAAAGTACTAAGAAAAATTTACATTTTCGATAACACACTTCAATGGGAGTCATTGTGAACCGTTCAATGGGCGGAATAATAATAAACATCATTTGTTTGCATATGAGCTTGTTATTATTTTACGGAATTTGAAATATTGAATTGAAGCATCTCAACTGTGAATCATCACCCCACTTGATTAATAATGAGTACAAATTGATGACAAGAAGCTTCAAAAGAGTTGTAAGCAGGGTTTGCATAAATCGCTCTCAATAGATAATGAACAACGATAAAAGAAAGAAAAAAACATTTCCGAATCATAACAAGCCATTAGGTTACAAGTGAAAGGTTACATAAAAACCCGTTGATACAGCTGCGATTCCATGATCGTACCATACTATACTAAGCTACAATGCTTCAAGAAACTTAATTAAACCGAAACTAATAATTATTTCTTCTTCTTTCTTTACTTAATTCAATGTCCATCCATCATTTGAGAAAACAACAAATAAAACGTATACTTAAACTGCTTCAATAAAATACAACTAAGTTATTGAAGTCGTAGTGATAAGGATCGGTTCTTCATATAAGAAGATAGCCATTTGTTCCAAATACCTATCACAAACTTTATTGATTATGTAAAAACATAATCGAACGGTCTATGTTACACAGCAAACGTCTGCAATGCCGAGCAACCAATGCTAAATTGTGATCTCTACGAAAGCTTCATCTTATATCATCGATTGATTAAATACCCTTTGGTCCTGATTTGCATAAAATTTCCATCAACTCTTTTGCTACACATTTCAAAGGAGCCGTTCTGGCCACGCCGCCGTCGGCGTCGCCACGTCTTCGTCGTCGTACGACGAGCAACGCATGGGAAATTTCCTTTCGACGATGACACCGAGGCACCAAACGCTGCCTTTCCTTGCAAATAGCGAGCCTTCAACGCGGGAAACTGGGTCCGATGCGAATGCGACGGAAGGACGGACGGTCTCCGCCGAATCTCTTTCGATGGGTTTTCTTCTGCTATCAATGGGGAAAAGGATTCCAAAGCAATTACCTACCACTACTTTTCATGCACGGATGCTGTGTGGACACTATGCATATAGCAGAACCAATTATTTGTGGAATGGTATCAAAGTGGCGAGCAAGTCACGCAGAAACGTTGGGGGTGGCCAACTAATTTTCACTGACCATTGTAGAGACCAATTTTTGATGGTTAATGACTGTAAATAAAATCGTTATTTTCCATATCTTCATTTTAATTTGTAAAGCCATGATCACATGATCGTATTCATACAATTTTAAATTGACTCGAGGTCAACAAATGTTGTAGAATCGTTTGACAGTCAACATTTCTCAACTGAACCAATGTGCTTTTGACTTGCCGAAGTTATGATTGAAAATTTTTAACTTTTATGGAATCATCCCTTTTTAGCGAGTTTGACTTGTTTTTCGTGATCTTTGATTCCGTGATAAAATACAATTATCCCCGAATACATTCTTGGCACAACATGATTTGAAGTTGCGTTGGAAACCAATGAAAAGATTTCTAACAAACATCGAATGAATCAAATTAGATGGTCACCCCACACAAACGTGACAATCGGTTTTTCTTCGCTCAAGATGCATAGGGAAGAGGCCCCAAAACGCCCCCCCGGGGCAAAATGACTTTCGGGTATTCACTTATATTTACTATGTTTGAGATAGCCTTAATAAAACTTGACGTGAAATTATGTATGTTAGGCGAAAAAGTGTCAAAATAATAGATAGGAATGTAGAAAAACTGAAATTTTGCACATTTTGATGAAACATCTAACATTTCGGCGAGGCAAAACGACTTAGCGGAACTATCCTACAATGTACTCGCATCTCCACGCACTGTCCATACCAGAATGCTGATGTGTCGACGCGTGGTACGTTGTTCCTAAGAGCTTCCGGCTAAAAGGCGTTTTGCTTCATGAGTTTTCCGGCAACGAAATATCACCACTTTTTTAAATTTGAATGTTATGAATATGATTCAGGTGTTTTCTAATTTTAATATGGCATCAGTTAGCAATATTGTTTAACTGTTGCGTGAGGTAGAAACACCTATGAAAATGGTTATAGCTAAGGCATAAAAGCAGTGTATGCTTAGGTAGGGCATATTGCCCTCCTTCCCTACACGAAGGAATGACGTAATTGAAGCACGGCGCGTGATAGTTTACTTCCTTATTCGATCGAACCAAGAGTAAGCCCGCATTGAAATCCTTCCTACATTCGGATGGTTGCTTGATGTCCAGAATGCAGTTATTGCATTCCAAGAGTGTATTGAATCGACTCACGTGGATTGGAATTCCATTGGATATGGAACGATATTGATGACCATTGGTTTGGGTTTGCAGCCGCAGAGGCACTGAATGCTTCTCTTAAGTAGGTATACAAATTTTGGTAGAGTCAATGCAAACAATTCTATTTGGATCAGTTACTTGTGGGAAGCATTCTGTTTACTGAAGAAGCAAAAAGGAATGTATGTTTTTCGCACATTTAGATTGTCATAAGTGTTTTACGCTTAGCAGAGAGTTTTTTTTATAAAGAAGACAGAATCACGTTTACCAACTATCAGTTTCATAATATATTATTTAAAAACTATAGAATCAGTTATCAAACAAATTAAATATTTGTGGGCTTTTACCTACAAGGCTACACTTAAATTTAGTCGTATCAGACATTTTTCAAGATAATCAAATTTGTTTGCCTTGTATATGAATCAAAATGCTGTCATTTAATTTTTCTGTATTTCTTCTTATTTACAGGTAATTTAATTTTGATCGAATTATTCGGACATGGAATAAGTAAGTTGAAGTAAATAATCAAAATATTTGATGTATGGGCCGATAAATATTGAATGAAACGAAAATTTTCAACTTGTTCTTCTTTGTGCACGGAAACTGTTTCGTCAAAGTCACGTGAATAGGTTTAAGAGTAGTGAGCACCTGCAGCCGTTGAGTATTCTCCGTTGATGTACACCATGTGGCTTTAGCGTGTAGCAGCACAGATTTCCCGTTGGAATTGAAAATATGGACTTTGGAGCGTTGACTCTTCTGTCAGTTTTCCAAATGACTCTTAAGGTCACTCCTGACGGAATCCAAGTTTCAAAGTGCTCGCGTTTTCGGGGGCTTACCACTTTATACGGAAGCAACGCACAACTGTTATTTTTATTATTTCACGCATGCTGCGACGCAGCAAAGCTAAATCAACAAAAATGACAGCTGTGCGCCGCCTCTGAATTGAGTGGTGTGCCCCCGAAAACGCGATCCTTTTGGAACTTGGATTCCGGCAGGAGTGACCTTAAGGACAAGCCTCCCGATTTCAAAACTTAATTCACTATCGTTTTTAAGGGCACAACACTCGATACGGAAGCAACAGACAACTGTCATTTTTATAATTCCAGCTTTGCTGGGTCGCAGCATGCGTAAATTAACAAGAATGACAATTAATTGCATATTATGCGGTAACTCGGCCGTACGTAATATATATATTGACTGTGCATATCCACAGCACATGTTACGAAAATGACAATTGTGCGTTTCTTCCTTTTTGAGTGGTGTGCTCTTGAATACTCGAGTGCATTCAGTTTTGGATTCCGAGGTGCCTGACCCTTGCCTTCTTGATCCGTGCATCTATGACGATCTTTGTACCACCGTCTGACACCATATGGCTGCCAAGATACTTACTTGATACTTGACGAGCTACAGCTCTTCGATGAACCTACTCCGAATGGAGTATCCTTCTCCACTGGACTCGATCCTGGGCCAATCGCTTCCAGTCGTCCTGAACATTGAGCGCCCTCAGGTCCTCTACAACTGCAAACATCCATCGTGTACGCGGCTTTCCACGAAGCCTGCGGCATCTTCCGGGTTCTCTACTAAATATTATCTTCGCTTCACGTTCTTCCGGCATACGAACAACGTGACCAGCCCACCGTAGTCTGCCGTGTTGGTTAAGCTTAATAATATCCAGCCCCTTATACACCTGATACAATTCGTGATTCATGCGGCGCCGCAAGATACCGTTCTTCTGTTTGCCGCCAAGTATTGTCCGCAGCACCTTACGCTCAAACACTCCGAAAGCTCTCCGATCAGCCTACTTTAACGTCCATGTTTCAAGACCGTATAAAGCCACCGGAAGAATCAGAGTAGTATACAGCGCGAGTTTTGTTTTCGTTTGCAGACTACGGGTCTTAGGCTGGTAACGAAGTCCGTAATAAGCCCTATTTGCAGCTGCAATACACCTTTTCACCTCGCGGGTAATATCATTATCGCACGTCACTAATGTTCCAAGATACACAAATTCTTCTACCACTTCAAATTTTTCACCATCCAGCACCAGCGACCATATACTTCGTTTTGTTGGAATTGATCGTGAGTCCAATCCTCGCTGTCTCCCTCTTAAAAGGCACAAAAGCCTCTTCCACGGCACGGCGATCAATCCCGATAATATCGATATCGTCCGCCGATCCCAGGAGCATATGCGATTTTGTGATATGGTACCGCTTCTTTGCACACCAGCTCTCCTAATCGCTTCCTCGAGCGCTATATTGAACAGTAGATTCAAGAGTGCATCACCCTGCTTTAATCCATCGAAGGTAACAAATGATGTCGATATTTCATCCGCAACCCTTACACTTGATTTCGATCCGTCCAACGTTATACGAATCAGCCGTATCAGTTTCGCCGGAAAACCATGTTCAAGCATAATTTGCCATAATTCATTCCGTTTCACTGAATCGTTAATTGAAATCAATAAACAGATGATATGTCTGCAAGTTGTACTCCCGGAATTTATCAAGTATGTGTCTCAGGGTGAACATTTGATCCGTTTTGCCGACATTTGCCCTTTCTTCCAACCAGCTAGCAGGCATTTCCTCGTCTTCCCATATTTCGACGTAATATGGTGCAGAACTTCATAAAGCTGCTCATTGCCATGTTTGAGAAGTTCAGCCGGGAGCTGGTCCTTCCCCGCAGCCTTATTGTTTTTCAGCTCTTTAACAGCTTTTTTAACCTCATCTAGTGTAGTGCGACTGTGAAGAGCAATCTTAGTCAATCAAACTTAAAACATGGGTAAATTGCACTAAAATTTTTTTAGGACAACATGGCGACAATTGTGATGCATCTCGACGAAATGAATTCTTTTTCATCGGATTCATTGAAAGTAAGTTTAGAATATAGAAAGAGTTGGTGTGAAAGTGCGTTCAGGGGATGAAATGCGATCAGTAAATAGTGCTTTTCTTTTAATTTCCGATGTGTATATACATTCGAAAGGATCTGGGTAGATTTTTTTAAATTATCAAACCCGCTTGTTGACTCAAAAATTGGTAAGGGCTCGCCTGGGAACATTTTGTGTGTTATGGAGTGTGGGTTCGAGTGCCGCCTCCGTAAGGAGAAAACTGTCCTTTTCATTGTCTAATGCTAGATGTGTGACCTCTGGTCGAAGACGGTGATCCGGTCTTTTGTTTTTAGCATGATCTTGCTTTATAGCAACGCATCTTCCCGCTTAGCTGAAGAAACCCCAAAAGGCCCATAATTCATACTTCTCAATTGCAAAACTCCGCTTTGATATTTTCTCACTAGGCCTGAGTTTCTGTATGAAAGCTTGAATTAAAAAAAAATGGGGTTTATCCAATCCTGAAAGATGACTCTATAATCAATTAGTCCTTATGAGACCAAAATGTGGCATCCTAGAATTGAGGTAGCTCTCCACTATTCCAATCGCATAGTATACTGAAGTGTATTACCAACGACCTCTAGCATTACATTATCCTCAAACTGGCTGGGGCTTCACACGTAATATGGGAAATACATTCAATATTAGCCCCATCATCAAATTCTTATATTATTTTTGCTTGTTTTGCTTTGTGTCTTTGGAATCAATGCACTATGGTCCAGCATACAGATTAACGCTTTTTCTTTAGCTCTTAAGTTGGCTGATTTAGAGCAGTTTTACCTAATTGAATTAGGGTGTACCTCAAAAAAGTATTTTTGTATTTTTGATCTACTTTTTTTGTTTAAGATTTCTCGAAAAAGTCGTCTTCGGGCTACTTCGTGCCGAAAAAAGATGTATTTTTGGCCTTAAGTATACTTTTAGGAGAAAAATTGTTCTAAAAAGTTGTTCTGGATACTTGGGCCCTTATTATGGAGTTATCGAAAAATAGGGTGGACCATTTTAAAAAAATGTGAAATTTTATTTTTTTTTATTTTGCGGAATATTGACATAAATGTTCTATAAAATTGTAGCGCAGCTTTTTCCAATCAACTTTACTATATAAATTTTTCATGTTGCTCTTAAGCTCACTTGTTTAGAGCAATTTTACTTACCAGGATTAGGGTGTCCCTCAAAAACAATATTTAAGATCTGCTCATTTCATTTTTTATTTTTCACGAATGTCACTCTTTGAAGACTTTTGAAGCTTTTCAAAACGCATAATATCGTCTGTATCTTTTTCCGTAGTCGAGTTATATCAATTTACTTGAAAAAACATGACTTCAGTAAAATAGCTAATACTTCAGATAAAAAAAATAACATATCTCCAATTTTTTTGACATAATACAGACTATGAAATGCTCTTTCAAATGCCGTGTAAACATTATTTTTTGGTCTGCCCTAACCAAAGATATCAACTTATGAGAAAAATGTAATTTTGACAGAAAAACGATTATAAATTTTGATCGGAAAAAGATGTTAAGCATATTTACCCATCAAAAGTCGCATTTTTTTGAGCTCTAAAAGTCACCAGAAGACGACTTTTTCGAGAAATCTAAAACAAAAAAGTAGATCAAAAACACTTTAGGTAAAATTGCTCTAAATCAGAGCTACAGAGTCTTTTTAGCCAAATTTATTGGAATAAGCTGCGCTAAAACTTTGTTGAACATAACATGTCAGTATTCCGAGAAATTAAAAAAAAAATTTTTTTTTTTTTATATGACAGGCCACTCTTTTTTTTGATAGCACCATAATGATAAGCTTACTATTTCCAAAAATTTTGTAGAACAACAGTTTTTTCTAAAAACTATAGTTTTGGCGTAAAATGCATCTTTCCTCGTAAAACTGTATCCTGGACCATAGTGCAATGCAACATAAAATTGACACCACGGAGAAAAAATCACAAAAAATCGAAGAAAAATCAGGTGGTGTTGAAAAAGTTGTACAAATTGAAGTGGACCGTAGATGAAATACATCTGCGTGAAAAGCGACTCCAGGTTACATACGTTATATATGGAGCAACATTGCCCAAGCCACGACGTTAAAATCGTCATATAAGATTTGAACGCTTAAGTTAGCCACGCGGAGGAGTTTAGTCATTGTACCTCAGAATAGATTAAATTTACCTTCCGAACACGTTCACTTTTTCAAATTAAATCACTTCACTTATGACGTTTTTGGAGAAGGTCCAACAAAACTTTCTCGTTGATTTTCATATAGAAACAAATTAGTTTTTTTAAAGGACAAATTAGAGGTGTCTAATTTCGGGATCCCCGGTACAAAAATCGTTAGGCCAACATAACTACCGTTCTTGGCGTTCAGGAGAATCATTCTGGAAGTTGTGGAGGTTTTTTTTGAGTACTGAGAGTTGTGAAGATTTCTGGAGAATCCTTCTGGGAGTTTTGGAGAAGCTTTTTGGGTGTTCTTACGATTTCTTCTGGGAGTTCTGAAGAACTCTTCTGAGAGTTCGGAAGAATCTTTCTGGGAGTTCTGGAGATTTCTTCGGTGAGTTTGTAAGATTGCATGTTTTATAGTTCTGGGAGTTCTGGAGTATCTTTTTGGGCGTTCTGAATATTTCTTCTGAGAGTTCTGGAGAATCCTTCAGGAAGTCCTAAAGATTTCTTCTGGGAGTTATGAAGAATCTTTCTGAGAGTTCAGAAGAATCTTTCTAGGAGTTCTGGAGATTTCTTCTAAAGGTTCAGGAGAATCCTTTTGAGAGTTCTGAAGATTTCCTCTAGAAGTTCTGGAGAATCTTTCAGGATGTTTTGAAGATGTTATCTGGGAGTTCAGAAGAATCTTTTTGGGAGTTCTGGATATTTCTTCTGGGATTTCTGGAGGATCGTTTTTAGAGTGCTGGAGAATTTCTTTTGGGAGTTCTGAAGATTTTTTTGTGAGTTCTGAAAAATCCTTCTGAAAGTTGTGAAGATTTTTTTATTCTGGAGAATTTTTCCGGGAGTTCCGGAGATTTTTTTAGAGTTCTGGAGAAACTTTTTGGGTGCTCTGAAGATTTCTCCTGGGAGTTCTGAAGAACTCTTTTGAGAGTTCTGAAAAATCTTTCTAGGATTTTTGGAGATTTCTTCGGTGAGTTTGTAAGATTGCTTCTGGAAATTCTGGAGTTTTAGAGTTCTGGGAGTTCTGGAGAATCTTTTTGGGCGTTCTGAAGATTTCTTCTGGGGCTTCTGGAGAATCCTTCAGGAAGTTCTGAAGATGTCTTCTGGGAGTTGTGAAGAGTCTTTCTGAGAGTTTGGAAGAATCTTCCTAGGAGCTCTGGATATTTCTTCTGGGAGTTCTGAAGGATCGTTTTTAGAGTTCTGAAGAATCCTTCTGGGAGCTCTGGCAAATCCCTCTGGGAGATCTGGAAAATACTTTAGGAAGTTCTGGAGATGTCTTCTACGAGTTCTGAAGAATTCTTCTGAGAGTTTTGAAGAATCTTTCTGAGACTTCTGAAGTATCTTTCTGGGAGCTCTGGGAAATCCTTTTGTCAATTCTGGAAATTTCTTCTGGGAGTCCTGATAAATACTTCTGGTAGCTCTGGAGATTTCTTCCGGGAGTTCTGAAGAATACCTCTGAGAGTTGTGAAGATTTTTTTTTGTTCTAGAGAATCCTTTTGGGAGTTCTGAAGAATCCTTCTGGGAGTTCTGAAGAATCCTTCTGGGAGTTCTGAAGAATCCTTCTGGGAGTTCTGAAGAATCCTTCTGGGAGTTCTGGAGAATCTTGCCGGAAGTAATGGTGATTTTTCTTTGAGATCTGGAGAATCCTTCTGGAAGATGTGATTTTTTTTTGAGTTCTGGAGATTTTTTTGAAGTTGTGGATATTTTTTTGGATCTTGGAGATTTCTTTTGGGAGTTCTTTTGAGTGTGCTGAAGCACCTTTCTGGGAGGTCTGGAGAATCCTTCTGGCAGTTGTGAAGAATTCACCTGGGAGTTCAAGAAAATACTCGTGTGAATTCTAGGAAATTCCTTGGGACACCTTTAAGTGCTTCTATGGAAATTTTGGATAAATTGTCAGATGGTTCTGAAGAATCCTACCGGAAGTTGCGGAAATGTTTTTTTTTAGTTCTGAAGAACCCTTCTGAAAGATGTGGAAAAATCCTTCTGAGAGTCCTGGAAAATTCTTTTGGGAGTCCTGATGAATCCTTCTGGGAGCTCTGGAGATTTCTTCCGGGAGTTCTGAAGAATGCCTCTGGGAGTTGTGGAGATTTATATTTTGGTTCTAGAGAATCCTGCTGGGAGTTCTGAAGAATCCTTCTAGGAGTTCTAGAGAATCTTTCTGGAAGTTGTGGTGATTTTTCTTTGAGTTCTGGAGAATCCTTCTGGAAGATGTGAATTTTTTTTTTGAGTTCTGTCTGGAGAATCCTTCTGGGAGTTCTGGACATTTTTTTTCAGTTGTGGAGATTTTTTTTGGATTCTAGAGATTTCTTCTGGGTGTTCTTGAGAGTTCTTTTGGGTATGCTAAAGAACCTTTCTGGGAGCTCTGGAGAATCCTTCTGGCAGTTGTGAAGAATTCAACTTGGAGTTCAAGGAAATGCTCGTGTTAGTTCTGGAAAAGTCCTTGGGACACCTTTAAGTGCTTCTCTGGAAATTTTGGATAATTTCTCTGATAGTTCTGGAAAATCCTACCGGAAGTTGATGAAAAGTTTTTTTTAGTTCTGGAGAACCCTTCTGAAAGATAAGGAAAATGCTTCTGGGAGTCCTGGAAAATTCTTTTGGGAGTACTCATGAATCCTTCTGGGAGCTATGGGGATTTCTTCCGGGAGTTCTGTAGGTTGCCTCTGGGAGCTGTGAAGTGTTTTTTGGTTCTAGAGAATCCTTCTGGGAGTTCTGGAGAATCCTTCTGAAAGATGTGATTTTTTTTAGTTCTGGAAAATCCTTCTGGGAGTTCTGGACATTTATTTTAAGTTGTGGAGATTTTATTTTGGATTCTGGAGATTTCTTCTGTGAGTTCTTGAGAGATCTTTTGGGTGTACTAAAAAAAAACCTTTATGGGAGCTCTTGAGACCCTTGTTACCGTCATCAACGGATATAATATGGGAGAGATGTTACCGTAAGAAATAGAACCTTTGAAGTAAATAAAAAGTGTACGACTAGTATTATGTAAGTTAGTTCAAATATTCAAATTTTCATTCGTCTGTCCTATAAGATGTCCCTCGTTCCTAGCTCACCTCTCATCTATATGCATTCCTAGAGGTTGGTATCTCGGATTACTAATCTGATTAGAAGAGAGAGGGATTAAAGAAGGCGAGAGAGGGTAGGAAAAGAGGAATGGAAGAGGGAGGCGGGAAACTGGTGAAAAAAGAGGAGTCGATTGTGAACGGCGAGAAAGCAAAGGTGTATCTCGGAGATAGAAAACACAGTTTGGTGGTTTTGTGGACTGGGTTCCAGAAAAGTTAAAAAAAAACGTCTGGAGAAGCCATCGTGGTAGCCGTTGGCGCCGCTATTTGTGGGAAGTGGAAATAAGAGCCCTTGTTCGTGCCCTGGAGAGTAAGGTGAAGGCCGTTCAAAGCAGCATCACAAGTGAAGAACCCGAACTGTGCATGTGGCTTTGAGACCAAGAAACGTGGACGGTGGCGAGCTCACAGGCTGGTGGCCGACAAGTCCTTTTCGATATTGTCGAGCCACACGTGGTGGGTGTGTGGCAACTACAGCTTTGAAGGTGCGGACTGCTGTGAGGTCCGGTGGGATTACCCCCGCTCACGGACAGTCTTAAATCCGATTGTTGCTGCCCCATTCACGAGCCTGGGGACGTCACCCCGGCAAGCAAAGTTTATCGCCCCGACGGAATTCCCTGCTCGTCGGATCCAAGGCCAGAAAACAGCTCCAGGTGTCCCCCCCCCCAGAAAGGCGTATAAAGGGCGAGCTCATAGGCTGGTGACCGGCAAGCCCTACGATATTGTCGTTTCACACGTGGTGGGTGTGTGGCAACCGACGTTTTGGAGGTGAGGGCTCCTGTGAGGTCCGGTGGGATTACCCCCGCTCGAGGACATCCCAAAATCCGATGGTTGCTGCCCCATTCACGACCCATGGTACGTCCATCCATAAGCGACTAGTTGCATCGAACTGATCCGGCAAGAACCCGAATACGCAGAATTGATTAAGCACCATCCGGCACGGGTGCAGTCCAGGTACCAGCCAGGAACAACGTTATGGACATCTAAATTCTCTGTGCTGCAGAACGGAACCCTCGTACATCGTCCCGCCGGTGATCCAGTACTGGCAAGTAACCGTTTATGATTCCTCCCTCTCTCTCGCATGCTCATGGGCCCCAACGAACATCCCTACCAACCCCTTTTTCCCCCCCCAAAGAATGAGAAAATGAATAAACCTATGTAATGAATATTTTGTAGTGTCTTTATTCACGGAAGGAGGGTCCATTCTTGGTGTTTCGTGGTCTCCCATTGTTTCGGTTGTGGTTGTGAGTTCTCCCAAAGTAAGTGGTAGCCGGCCCTAAGAGTAGCTAGCCCTGAGCTAGTCGGTTGTTACACCCTTCTGGCAGTTGTGAAGAGTGCACCTGGCAGTTCAAGAAAATACTGTGTGAGTTCTGGAAAATTCCTTGGGACACCTTTAAGTGTTTCTCTGGAAATTTTGGATAATTTCTCTGATAGTTCTGAAGAATCCTACCGGAAATTGTGAAAACTTCGTGTTTCGTCCAGGGTGGGACGACCCTACGTTGTGTTGTTTTTTATGGTGATGCTCCGGACGGCGATGAAGAAAAACTACTGCTTGATTGAACTAGACTTGATTTATTGTCAGTGTTGCCTTTTATAGGCGACACAGAGTACGGAATGAAATACATTTATTATGGACGTGTGCACCACATTCAAATTTAAAGCCTAATTAGATTTCCTGCGCGCCAATTCTTACGTATATAACGCAACAGAGCTATTGGCGCGAGTAGGGAATATAAGGAGCACACAGTTGAACGTCAACTGTACGCACGCTTCTCTCCTTGACTGAACCACGCTACGATGATGCGATTGAACACTTTTTTTGAGTTCTGGAGAACCCTTCTGAAAGACCTGGAGAATCCTGGTTTGAATTTCAGGAAGAGATTGTAAAAGTATTGCCGGGGTCGGGTGGAGAGTAGTTTAAGAGGTTTTCCATGTGAGTTCCGGAAGCAATTCAGAGATAATTTCGTTCTCGAAGAAATCTATGAAGAGTTCTTGAGAGATCTTCAAGAGAAACCTTAGACAGAACTTTGGGATAAATTACCAGGAAAATTTCTTAAGGTATTTTCAAGGAAGCATCTGCAAAAAATTCTACAGGAATTCCCAGGTGAATTTCTGAAGGAAATCACTGTGAATTTTTTAGACTTTTACAGACTCCGCAGGGATTTTCGAAGGAACATGTTTGTTGACCTGAGTGTTCCTCGGAATTTGAAGAGTTCTCCTTCAAATGGCTGAATTCTTCTTTGGTGTTCAGCATTTCAACATTCTACCCATGATTTTTTTTATAAATCTTTTCTAAAACCTTTATTATTGTCAATTTTGCCGTTCATTCTCATTTAAATGAGTAAAAAAGTGTTCTCCTGGATAATTAACAAAAAACTCTGGAAAAATATCTGTTAGACCAATAAATCAATGAATTCTATCCTAGTTGCAGCTTACTGTTTTTACTCTCACCTCCATGACTCTATTACATAACTTCCCAAAGTTGGGGGGTCGTGACCCCCTTCCATAAGATTTAAACAGGCTGGGTGATCGCGACCTAGCACTTTGGGATACTATGTTCTATTAGATATAAGAATTAAAAAAAATCAAATCAAAAACAGACAATAATGGACTGAATCGGTAGCTATATGGGCATAACAACTCAGCAGGCTAGGGGGGTCGCGTAGCGTAGTTGGCTACACGTTCGCCTATCAAGCGAATGGTCATGGGTTCGATTCCCAGCCCCTCTATCAAAACCCTCGTCAGTCGCCGGATGCGCAGCCTATGCGGTGGCGTATTGGGGTGCACGCCTCACCGTCACGGCTGCCTGATGACGACTGACAACTGACAACAACAACGACAACGACAACAACAACAACGACTGACAACATATTCCTCCAACGTTACCTGAATAAATGGCAACTGGACAATGCAACGATCATTGGATACACGACATGGACAAAAACGAACACAATGGGCTCACGCCGAGATGAACCAGCAACGACAACAACAATGAATAATGGAAAAATCTAAAAATAGATTCTGGCTACAGAATACCACAGTAGATCTCGGCACAATAGCGGTTAAGTAACACAGAGTGCCTACCAAATAAATAAAGGAATTAACAGAAACTCAGCAGGCTGTAACAGATGTATATTCTGAGAACACTGAGCGTCATTTCATGTATAAAAAAAATCTTTGTGAATGCTTTTTTTTCGGTTTTCCGAACAAAAAGGGATTGCCTTTCTACTCACCAGATTTGGATTGAATTTATCATTCGGTATGGTCTATCTTGAAATCAACAGCCATCAAAACACCGAACATATTATCGAGACATTTGAAATCATGTCAAAATCGTCAAAAATGTGTGAAAAGTATCTGTATAGAAACGTGCGGTCATCGTGATTTTTTTCCAACACGATCGAAGGCGTACAACTCAGGATACAGCGGTCATTTTAATGTGAACAAATTCAGCTTGGTTTATGTAGTCCTACTATAATAACATGCAATGCATGCTGGTTCTTTAATTTCTTCCAAAAAATATTTAAAAACCTGTCTTGTTGTAGGATAATTTGCAGACACCCTGTAGATGATAATATCTATCAAATAACTACTCTCACTTACTCATGTGTCCAGACCACCACTAGGGGTGGGTACATATGGCCAACTTAAAAGATCTCCATCCTGGGCGGCTGGTCGATTTAGCCTTGATCTGGTCAGATTCAGATTTAAACTGTATCAAAGATGTGTATAATACCAACTCGTCTTATCGATACCGACAAACCCAAAAACGTTTAAAACGCAAATTTTATTTTCTATTTTGCCTTTTTTTTAATATCTTCATGTTTTAAAATACTAAAATTAACTCTACCGTCGATTAAAGTGCATCTCAGCTATGTCGCAATAATTTTTCATCATGCGGTTGACTTCCAATATGATCATTTCCCAATAATTCATTAAATTTCACTTTGACTAAAGAAGCACTCCATTAGTCACAATGCACCAAATAGAAATAGACGCTCCAGCAACAGGGCTAATGGAGAGAAGTGATTATTTCAGTCAGAAATTAATTTTACCCTTCGTCGGTTGCTTGCTGTCTAACGTCACATCTCACCACGCTACTGAAGTCGAAACTGATGGAATCTCGCTTTTACGGGCGGGACTACCAAGTGGATTTAATTTTTATCTGGGACATCCGTACGGTCACATGCAGCGGCGGTGTCGCTTAAGGATCTCACTGCTGGCTGGCCGCCTGTGATGATATCTGTCGAGACCAGGGGGGGACATCCCGTTGTTGTCTGCCCGGAGGCAATTTAACGTTTCCGTTTGCTTTATAGAGTGGAAGAATCATCATGGAACTGCGCTAATGGGTGTGAGTTATCCTTTTTATTTCATGCGACGGTTTCTGTTATTGAAAATTATCACAATTATCTTTCATCAATCTGCGTGCTGAAGTGCCACGGGATGTTGATATTGAATTATATGCCGCTGGTATGAGAAATAAATTCCAATGATTTTTTCCGAAAAAATGTGCATCCATAATAAATATGTCCTGTTGGATAGAGAAACAACTGAATGTTTTCGGACGTCTTTTAGCGCGACTCGTGTTTGTATGTTGCATGAGTCAGCTTTTTAGCTGCAAAATTATTAAATTATTATTTAGGATTTCAAGGTATAATTTCATCATTTTCACTTACATTTCTAGTCCACTTTTTAATGTGTTCAGTGTTTACCGTCCAACTATTTTACTTAGGATCAACAATTAGCTTTAGACTTTAATTAACTAGATTTAAGAAAAATATTGTTCTAGCTTTAAGACTCGGTTTGATCCAACTGCATGTATTGACATGTGTACTTATATAGGTAGATAGAAAATCCAATCAATTGATAACATTCGTTCGTTACGTTTATTGTCTACTGTGGTGTCCTATTTCTGGCCGATCGAGAAACCCTGTCACACCGGGGTGCTGTTTTCTTGTCGTTGGTAATAACCCCCCACCCGTATTGCTCGAAGTCTGCTTCAGTGGTACCACCGATCTTCAGAACAGCCAGCTTGGCGACTGAACAAACGACCACTCCTGCACTGGCTGTCTCCACTTTAGCATTCCGGACGCGCCCGTCACGTCCTAGAAATACACGTAGCACTTGGCCCTCTCAGCCATCCATTACGAACTCGATCTTCGACTACTACCACTAAGTCTCCAACTTCAACGGGCTTGTAATCCTTGAACCACTGCATACGCTTGGCGACCCCAGAACGTATCCAGCAGTTGTTCACACAGGTCTCAGTTGCAGCGCACCCCTGTACGATTGGTTCTCCAGCCGGCTGATTTACTCCGCTAATACTCAGTATCAGACAGCAATTAGGTGCTAGTGCTTTTGACCGATCGAACCATGCGTTCCCAAGAACCCCCCATGTGCGGCGTCGATGGAGGATTAAAACGCCACTGCGTGTCCGTATTGGTGAACGTGCTGGCGAGGTTGTCATTGATTTTCTTCAGCTCTTCCTTTAGATTACGGCTTGCTCCCACGAAATTTGTTCCCCGATCGCTGAAGATCTCCCTTGAATCGCCTAACCGCCATGTTGCAGGACTCCGTCGTCAGACTATGAACCATCTCCAGATGCACCGCTCGAATGCACAGTAGGCACAGCAAGCCAAAAACGTGCGCCTTAAATTTGCGTGCAAACGGGTGATTTTACATAGGTGCTGCCTTCGGAAGAAAATTTTACCAAAAAAAAATCTTTTGGAAGATTATTTAGGGTGACCAAAAAATCGCCTGTTAGGGTGATCCAAAAATTTTTTTTTCATTTTTGTTCAAAAAAATGAGTCGCTACAAGAGTGATAGAGATTGAAAATACAAACAACTTCGTAGAATATACCAACTCTCTATCTCTTAACGGTAGCGAGTTATGATGAAATTTCAAAAAATCGTATCTAAAACCAGTTTTTTTCAAGTAAACTTTTTTATTATTGTTTTTCAACATGGACATGTTCTACAAAGTGAACAAGTACATCAAATCACACGTTTTCCTTGAAAATGTGGATATTTCTTACATATATTAGAGAAGTTATTCGACTTTTTCATATTATATAATGCAATTTTACTATGTCCATATCTTTAATTGAGGCAAATTGTAGCTGATCAAACACCAACCATATGACCAACCATTGATTTGACAAACATTAAAGTGACTCAAATTAGTATAAACATAATTTTTTAAATATATTCATGGACTACCCTATTCTTTTATTTCGCTTGAAACACTGATGCTATGTACATATTTGCACCCGAATTGTTTAACGTTTTGACTTCACAAAAATTATCAGAAAGTTTTTGGAAAAATGAGTGGCGAAATATGTATATCTGAACTGTTTTTCATGCATTTTCTCATTCATCACCGCAATGAGCATAATATTGTTCAAACGATTACAGTATAGATGAAAATGTGAGCAAAGCATCAGGACTTTGAGCAAAATAAAATCAAGCGGATTGATATGCCAAATGCATTCTGTTATAATAGAAGCAACTTGGAGGAGCTATTGGGTTGATTTACATGAAAATGGCTCAAGCTTATATAAACATGCTAAAACACTATTGTTGGTGGGAATAGTCACGTTTAAATACTTTTTGAGAGCAGATTCTATTTCGATCAGCTTCAAAGCTGTAACATAATTTATTTATTATTCATTTACATTATAAATTCATAGTTTTAATCTTGCATTCTAGTATTATAATCTAGCGGACCTTTTTTCCCAACATACGAGTCACTTTAAATTTCTTCGATGTACTCGAAGAAACCTCTGTACCTCTTGGAACTACCGACTGTCGGAGGCGATATTCGGTCCTTTGTCCCATTTGGTGGCCTCGTCGGCAACGTTTAAACGTGATGGTACCCAGCACCACTCATCAACTTGTGTTAGATCGTGGATTTTCCTCAGCCTGAAGGCAACGAATTGCTGGTACTTGCTAGGTTCCGACTGCAACCAAGAAAGGAACGTACAAGAATCACTCCAAAACACTTTGCGATTGATTAGAAGTGTGTGGTTCTCCTCTACGGATTTTGACAGTCTGGCTCCAAAAACGGCTGCTGATAATTCTGGCCTCGGAATGGACAGGAGCTTTAAAGGCGCTACCTTCGTTTTCGCCGACACCAAAGACCAACGAACATTTATTACCCCCGTGAAGTCTTCTTCGGAAGCGTCGACGAAAACGTGCAACTCAACGGAGCGGTAATCCTCAGTGGAATATCCCGAAAAGTGTGTTCTATTTGCTTCAACAGCTTGGTCCGGCTTACCCTTTGCTCGACCAGTTCATCTGGAATGTGCACGTCCCAGCCAATTCCCGACCGCCAGATATGCTGCACGAGCACTCATTACGACGTGCAGAACTTCTCTCTTCGTTGGAACAGTACCATCATGTAGGAGCTTCTGTACCTCGTCCTTGAATACGCCTTGGAAGACGAACACGTCTAGGTCTGACCTCCACGTCATACCAAGAACACGTTCATAGGCAGCCGACCTGTCGATTCACTTTTTCTTCGGAGATTCCGTTTGTTGCTCCCCGATTCGTGTTAGGACTTCGAACGAATTGGACAGCCAGTTTCTAATGGTGAACCCTGCCTTGGAGTGTATCAGCTCAATGGCTTCTTCTTCTGCATGTACGCTGCACAGGAAATCGTCCACGTAGTGATACTTCTTGGTTGCTTCCGCCGCTCGTGGAAACTGTTCGGAGAACTCATCGGCATTCTGATTCTTAATAAATTGGGCTGCAGAAGGCGAGCATGTGGATCCAAAGGTAGCACCTTTCATCACGAACACGTCGAACGGTTGAGAAGGATTGTCGCGCCATAGAAACAATTGAGCGGAACGGCCTTCTGATAAATATCTGATGGAACATTTCGCATATATCGGCGCGATTGGCCTTGGACCTGAGCCGCTGCATCCCACACCAGCCGCATCTTGTTTGGCTTTCTCGGGTTCGTTACGACGTTCAATGGCAGATACCAAGTCCGTCTGGGATCGAAGCTGGTGAACTCAACTGAATTTGCCTTATGAGCATACCCTTTAGCCTGGTACTCGATGATCTGGGTTCTCACGTTGTCCTGTAGCTCGGGTTTCGTCGTTCAAGGCAGTGAAATCGATTTTTCGCCATTGGTCTGCTGTTTGGAAAATTAACACACACATATTTCCACAGCAAGCCTGTCTGGAACCTTCCAGACGGTGTTCGCACAGTAGTGGCCTCCAAAATTCGCTTGACACGTTTGTCATCCTCAATAGCAGAGGCTGCAGCACCAACACTTTCCATCGAGAAAAACTTTTTTATTAGTTCATGCTCGGGCGAACGTGCGGAAATATGAAACAGCTGATGTGTCGACGGTACGTTTGCAGCAGACGTTGTTCCGTACATCGCCCATCCACGCCTAGTTTTAGCAGCGATTGTGTTTCCCTTGGCTCCTTCGCTGCTTTGTCGTGTCGCCATGACGAACGAATTGTCCAAACCGACTAGAGCTGTGGGAACAGCGTTAGCGTAACTACGAATTGGAAGACCTTGAAGGTACGGGGACTGTTTACAAAGTTCGCTGAAATTCAGGGATTGTACTGGAAGATTAACATTTCTGACGGTGTGTACTTCTATTAATTCGAGTCGCAAAGAATTTGGTTCTTCCGAAATCAGCAACATGATAAGCTGGGATTTGCTCTCCACACGTTCGATACCGCTTGTCCACTGCAGAGTGGGTGTAAGTCACCGGTCACTCCAAGTTCCTCAGCAATCTTCAATTCCAACAACGTCCTGGAAGAACCGTCATCGAGAAAAGCAAACGTTCGAATTGTTTTGCCGTTTCCATGTAGAGATACCGGCACAATGCGAAAAAACGACTGCTTGAGCTGATGATGAAATGTGACTGTGCTCGTGGTTTTCATAGGATCGATCGGTTTAGCTAACTGTGGATTTCCAGAATGAAGAAGTTTGTGATGACGTTCTTCGCATCCGTTTTGTCCGCAATTGTTCGCTTTACATGGGGACCTAAGCAACGACGACACAAATATTTCTCCTGAACAAGTTTCCAACGATCACCGAGACTCAGCTTGTGAAAGGCATGACAATCCTTGATCTTGTTGCCCATTTTCTGGCATGCGACACACGGCTTCTGTTGCCTCGCCTGCGGATCACTATTGGGCGCAATGTACACTCTTTCCTACTCAGCAGCGTGTAACAAATTTAAAATATCTTTATGAAACCATTCCACATAGGAATGCCAAGAAAATATCTAACCTAAAATTCTTCTAGACCAAACCCGAAATACAACTCAGCCTCCTCCAGCATGGTCTTGGTGGGTAGATTAAAATGGTTCAATAATAATATCCTTGCGAAGCGGTAATGTTTGCTAGCCAAATGTTGAATTTAATTATTTCGGCTCCGTTATGCTTCTCTGTATTTTAGCTTTTGAAATTAGGTTTTAAACTAAAGAACATGAAAAATATTCATTTATTGTTGATTCATAATGAATGGTTACAAAATGAATAAAAAACACAACTCGTGACTGGCGGCTGGTATTAGATTAGAAAGTAGGTTCCATATGGAAAAGATGAAAAAACTTGTTTGAGACCCTTGGGTAGATTTTTTTAAACCTTTTGTCTGTGTGTTGGGGCCAACATGACCCCAAGCATCTTTGAAAGACTGCAATTTTTAAATTTTGTTGGGACATTACCGGCCCGCTGCATAGTGTTCATTCAGTACTTCCACAGTTATTAACCGCGATGTTTCTAAGCCAAGCTACCATTTTTGCATTCGAATATCATGAGGCTAACACGATGATACTTTTATGCCCAGGGAAGTCGAGACAATTTCCAAACCGAAAATTGCCTATACCGGCACCGGGAATCGAACCCAGCCACCCTCAGCATGGTCTTGCTTTATAGCCGCGCATCTTACCGCTAGGCTAAGGAGGGTTCGTTAGGAAGCTTAGGAAGTATTCTAAGTGTTAAATCAACGGGTTGACTACACTAGACGACAAAATCAGAACTTTTTTTGTATTTGCGGTGCTCATGTGTAGCATTTGTAGTTTTCCTCTAAAATCGACTGGTTACCGGCGTTAGTTGATTGATTGGGAAAAATCCCAGAGTATTTGATCAGTATTTGGTCACAAAATCGCTTTAATGACGTTGAAGTCATTTTTATGTTTGCATGATTGCATATTCATAGAAGTTAAATTACTCAGTTAATACGATAATCTAAGTTATTACGATATCTGTATGTTTCCAGGCAAAAATGGGCCTCCCGTGGGAAACGGTAGGTAGCAATGTTGAACACAGTTCAGCAGCATATAAGCATAACAGCATATGGAGACGAATGGTACTTCTGTGCAATGATTCGTCTTGAGACTGAACTTTTTCCACCTAATAAATAAATTGTACAAGTGTTTGCATTGCTTTTATATGGCAACTTGTATTAAGGGAAACCTGAACCTAATTACTTGTTTTGAAGTACATGTCTTGGTTAACATGTCTGTGCGGTTTGGTCCGGCAGAAGCAGTCGTCTGCGAGGTATGTCCGTCTTTGGTGACTGGTCGATGGAGAAGGACGCTGATAGTCGAGGCATGCTGCGATGGATGTGCGTGAGATGAATGCTTAAGCATTCATCTGTCAACTGACGAAAGAGTAAACATGCTCACAGTTATCCACCAATTATGTATCATACACCACACAATGTCGACTAGTGCGATCAAGAATCAATGAATGAAATCATGGGAATCATGATTTCAAACATCTGATTCCCGGTCGTCTTCTAAGCGATTCTCACAATCGTTTCACGGTTGTCTTATCCAACTCATCTGGTTTCCTGTAGGTTGCTAGTTTGTTATGTTCCTCACGGAGAAAAAGAGTGTGGTAAAATCAACCTGATTCTGATTCAAATCAACAATATTTTTGCATTAATTTATGAATAACAATATTTTTAGTTGATACAACCACACAGAGGTTTGAATCAACCATACGCAATAGTTGATTTGAGTATCGGATATGTTTGTTTCAACCATGCTTTTCAGCTGTCATTGTCAAATATTACATTAGAAAACAACAATATTTATGGTGGTTTTTACTTTCGAAAATGCTACGAAACTACTTTATCGACACTACGATGACATCAACAAAATAGGAAAATGTGACAGAAGCAGAATCGAACTAGTTACAAGGGGAGTAAGAGTCATCCACCTTACCTCTGCTCCATACTTACTTCTTGTAGACAGAATGATTTATGTTGATCAGTTTCTACAGGTTTTTCATATTACGAAATAGTTGCCAGAACAACGATATTATTGTTTCAATCGTGCGATGCAGTGATTGAAACAACAATAATGTTCAATTGAAAGAAGCAATGAATCATCGTTGAAACAACAATGTTGAAGATTGAAACAACAATATGCACGTAGTTTGGTGCAACAATCGAAATAGTTGTTTCAATCTTGCAAGATTCTTCTGCGTGCTAGCGATGTTCATTTTTTGTTTGCAGGATCGGATGGAGTACGAATGCTGTCATAGAGAATGTACAAATTTTCGATTTACCAACTTCAATGAGAGTAAAATTTACAGATTCAGAAGTACCTCATAAGGAAAATCAAGCTAGCATGTTCATGCAAGTCCCTAGAGCCCTTGCATATTATATGCAGTTCAAATAAGTTCAATGCAGATGTTCTAGGTCCTCAATTTTTTTCTGGAGTACACATCAATTAGTCTAACCGACCAACCACCCCTTGTATCAAACGGAAATCAACCCAGCATTTTCATACAAGTCCCTAGAGCCGCTGCGTTTTATGTGCAGTTCAAATTTGTTCAATGCAGATGATCTAGGCTCTCCAAATTGTTCTGGAGTACAGATCAATTGGTCTACCAGGTCAACCGCCCTTGGTATCAAACCGAAATCAACCCAGCATGTCCATACAAGTCCCCAGAACCCTTGCGTATTATATGTAGTACCGTCGTGCGGGACTTCTTTTGAATCCGGGGGCTACTTTGGATTTTAGATTTTCTAAAAAAAAAAAATACTAAATTTGAAACATAAAGTTGCCATCCAACTATGCGATTCGATCAATAAATCCAAAAATACACAATTCAGCTCCTAATAAATCAGCCGAAAACTATATAAAAGTTCATTTAATCAGCATACAATGTTCTGTGAAATTGTTCTGTAGTATACGAACTGCCGTTTTTGCAATTTTGAGGTTAATCGAGCAATCAGCACCAATTTCCAGATCGAATGAGTGACGGAGGTGTATTTTCCTTTATATTTTGGCTGGAATCTCCATACAACTTTCAAATCAAATGCACCAGCTTATGTAACAAGCGACTGAGCTAAAATTTTGAGAGATAGATTTTCTCACCCAAAGACACAATCCTGGGGGGCGCCCAGTGGAATTCGTCAACTTTTTGTTTCCTGGGCCAGTCTAGTATCCATTCAAGTCTCTAGGCCCGTGCGTAATTTATGCAGTTCAAATTAGCTCAATGCGGATGTTCTCGGTTCTCCAAATTGTTCTAGAGTACAGTTCAATTGGTCTATCAGATCAACCACCTCTTGTATCAAACCGAAATCAACCCGGCGTATCGATACAAGTCCTCAGAGCCCTGCGTGTTATATGCAGTTCGAATTCGTTCAATGCAGATTTTCTAGGTTCTCCTAACTGTTCTGGAGCACGGATCAATTGTTCTACCTTGTCCAATTTTGTATATCTCGGAATTTTCCCAATCAATCAACTAACGCCGGTAACCAGCAGTGGTGGAAATCTGTGAACCTTGCTCACAAAACGAGAAGTAGGCAATGCAAAATACTCGCAAAAACTTGTTTTGTATCAAACTGACCCAAAACTGTCCACGTGGTATATGGACAGTAGAGTGATTCAAATTTTGACTTTTTTTTGCCCCCCGATGCTTTAACGATTGCATTTGCCATTTTATAAATCCTCCTAAATTTTTAGCGAATTTGGATGCAAATTGAGTGAGCACTCGCAGTTTGAAGTTTGTATGAAAGTTATTATGAAAATAGTAACTTTTATTCAAAACCGTTGCCCAACGCTTCACATCGAGCTTTAAAAACATATGAGTACATCGTCAACATAGGAAATTTTACATGGAAACAGGTCGTCTTTGTTGCGAAACGATTTGCTACTTGCAAGAAAAGTTATTAAGGGAATACTGAATCGTGGGAAATTCAGTTTAACACGTAAAAGAATAACATCAATATCAATAATGAGCATTTTTGTTTTCTTCATAATTTTGCTTCCAAACGACAAATCGCTTCGCAACAACAACTGTCTTCCAGCTTAGGAAGTATTCTATGTAGTCAATTTGTTGATTGTGTATGAATAGTTCTTGGGCCACCTCACGAAACGGTATTTCACATAAGGGTCGATTTTCATAGTAATTTTCATACAAACTTTAAGTGACGTGTGCACAATCAAATTACATTTCACTATGGTATCACTAGCATGTACCATATTTTAAACAGGCTGGCTTACATTTGTTTCTTTATTCAATTATTTGTTTAAAAATCTACGGAGCCGAAAGCAAATAATTTCAATAATATTAAACTGAAGATGATTCAGACATGCGGTGTGAAACATCTTTGCGGGAGGTCTTTTTCCGAGGTGACCGGTCTACAGTTGTAACCTCAGCTGCTCAGCGTATTTACGTAATCCGTGTATCCCAGTATCGTCTTTTTCACAAACCACATCCGATAGGTTTTGCTCTTGAAAGCCATGTCTTTCGCCATCATTTCCTACTCTACCATTGAGCATGGGATGGGAATTTGGCGCTTGCTGGGCTGTCGATGTTGCTTGACCAGATTTCAACTCAAACATTTCCTCCTCTAGTACTTCTATTACGTCATTCTCCGAAACTGCAACGTGTTGTTGCTCAGCTACTGTTATTTCAATTACAACATTTGATTGTCTATCCCTCTTTTCTTTTTGATTTCTGTTCCTTAATTCTGGACGCGAATAGAATATGCCTGGTCAAATTTTATTATTTGGTTAGTCGATTCTTTAATTTATTTGAGATCAACTTTCCCAAAGAATCCATTTTTTACGCTTCTAACTATTTAAAAAATAAAACGAAAATCGCAAAAATGCTGTTTTTCAAGTTTGGGCTAGCCTTTTCCCGATCTGGAACCAACATCAGTTCAATTATCCCGGCGGCTCATCCAGGAAGCACTTTTTCATCTTTTGTTGTTAGTTTTTAAAATAGTTAAAAGGTTAAAAATGTGAGTTCTTCGGAAAAGTTGACCTTAAATAAGTCAAAGAATCGACTGAAGTAATGAATACGACACGCAAGGAAAGGTCAATTGAATTCATTGAATTGAATTCATTCCAAGCCAATATTTTCTAGAATTGGAGTACAGGTCTAAAGGCCAATACGCATAACGAAAGATTTATTTGCATCTTTCAGAAATGAACATGCGGTTAGTGATCTTCTAATTAGCATTACATATCTCACTAGGACACTACCGACTCGCAGCTTAGTACTCATCAAGCCCACAGTTGTTAACTTCGAGGTTTCTAAGCCAAGTTAACATTTTTGCATTTATATGGCACAATAATACTTTCATACCCAGGGAAGTTGAGAAAAAAAAAAGTTTTTTAGACCAGATCGGAGTTCCAACCCAGCCACCTTCAGCTTGGTTTTCTTTTGAATCTACGCATCTTACCGTATGGCTAAGAAAGACTTCACTGTTTGTGATCATTTGAATCAAATAGCATTTGACTTCATATTTAAGGCTTATGTAATTTAGTTATATGGATCACACAGATCATGAACCATCTTTAGAGAAAAAAGCAGGGCGTATTATATCCCAAGGAAATTTTCAGAGGATCTGGAATAAAATATTTTTTGACAGCATATCTAATTTGATTCTATAGATTACAAGGCACATTGTCAATTTTTAAACACAGATAACTGCTGTTATACTACCCGTGCAGACCTTAAAACCTAAATTCCAGTGAATTATTGGATGAACTGAAATGGAAACATTGTTGAACGTTCATCCAATTCAATTAAAAATTAACACAATCAACATAAACGATTTAGAAAAGCAAG